>NC_077227.1:753095936-753180936 GCF_027887165.1 Monodelphis domestica | reverse complement strand
GACCTTGGAGGTCCGCTAGTCCAGTTTTGTCATCTTACAGATGAGGTGGCTGAGACCAGAGGACACTAAGGACTAGTCCAAGGTCACAAAGGTAGGAAGGGACATTGGGCAGACTGAAGCTTAGGTCCTCTGAATCTAAAGTGAGGGCACTTCCCTCGAATGACAACGATTAGACAATATTATCAGAATTCTAATTTGTAAATACCATGTTTTCCCCTTAACACAATGTAATGAAAACCAGCCCAGCATCACTGATTCATTTAAAGGTCATGGAACAAGCCAATAGATGTTTAAACAGCATTCTCATTCAGCAGGAGCCGGGCCTCTGGGCTCTGTCCCACTGCTCTCCCTGGAAAGCTGAACAGGAGCCCTTTAGAGCCATTGCCCTGGCCCCCTGAGTGCCTTCCGGGACCCTGGGGAGGGGCAGTAATGGACACCAAATTCTCTGACAAACCAACATCTTTATTACCAACCTAGGATCAGCAAACAGAAAACTGGAGCATAGCCCACCCCCTGTGCCCCCCTCTGGGGCAAGAGCCAGGCCTCGAGCTGAAACAAAGCCCATGTCAAAAGTCAGAGAGGTGGACCCCTGTCCTCCGGGTGGAGAAGTCAGAGAGGAGGAAACCAAGGAGGCAGCCTCAGGGCCGGTCTTTCCCATGGCATTTAATAGAGTAGGGCGCCAAGATACAGAGAGCAGTATCAGCAAGGTTGCAGCAGATACCCGTGGGAGGACGGGAACTTTAGTATATGTCCTCCTGGAACTGGAAAAGGGGCTGGCAGTGGCTAAGACAAAATGAACCTTCTGGGGGCTGCAGACAGGCAAAACTGAAATCAGTCAACACGAATGGGCTTTCCCCCCACTCTCTCTCTCTTAAGCAAAGGCATAAGCACTCTCCTGGTTTAGAAATGGCCTCATCAAGGAAGGGTAAGCAACAGGGCAACGAGGAGCACCTATCACAGTGCTCTGACTTTTTGATCCTGAGAATTAGGATTAGACAAGAGAAACTCAGCAGAAAAACCAATAGAAAAAAATGAGCAAAAACGAAGGCTGGGGTGAAGATGTCCCCATTCCCAGCAACCCTCAGTTTCCTCTCTCTCCTTGAAATCTTGCCATTTAAGCATCTATTAAGCACTTCTGACCCCAGGCCAACAACCTGGCTGTTTGCTGTCTGGTCCAATCAAAGCTGTCAACCTGATTTGTCATCGACGGCCACAATGGGTCCAACACACCCCAGTTTTATTTTGGTGACAGATTCTTTGGTGAGGGCAGGAGATACTGGGGGTGTTTCTTGTACAGTGTGAGTCAGAGCCAGTCAGACTGGTAGTGCAGGGACATTGGGGGGGAAGCTGCAAACCCACACCCCACCTGGATTCCTGGAACAAGACCTGGCCCCAGCCCACTTGCTGTTCTCCCTTCTGTCTCTCAATCTCTTTTTCTCAGGGAGAGGGCAGTGATGCTAGCTGAAAGAAAGAGCAGCCCACTCTGAATGCCTGGGGGGGGGGACATAGAAGGGGGAGATTAAAAATCGAATGGAAAGACAACTGAAAACAGCCAAAGGAAAGGGAAACCTACTGCCATTTTCCCTAAACTGACTTAAAAAAAAAAAAACAACTGGGAAAAGAAGGAGATACAGCCCAAGCCGCCCACTGATCAGAGCCCTCCCCTATCCTGGGGCTGTGGACAAAAGCCAAAAAGAAAACAACTGTATTCAAAAAGCAATTCTCTGAAGAGTTGAGAAAAAAATGGAGTGAAAGGCGAGGTGAGCTAATCTCTTAGCTCCAAAGCCACTCTTTATGGCCCCTGGTTATTTAAACCATCATGGAGTAAAGCCATGAAAATACAAATTTCAATTTGAAATTTTATTAGCAGGTCAGCTAAAATGCTTCAAGAAACCATCAACGCCATTGACTGTTGACATAATTGGAAAATTGTTCTTGCGCTGTCTTTTCTTTTCTTTTCTCCTCTCGACTTTGCCCATGTCCCCGTGACTCAGATGTTTTAGCAAAGTCAAACCCAGGTTCCCTGGTAGAATCTGCTGGTTTCCCGACTGCTGCCTGGGCAATTGCTACTTCCCTCCCTCCATCCAAATGGGCAGGGTTGGAAACAGAGCCAGGAGGGAGGGGATAGATCTGCTCTTACAAGGTTTGCCAGGAGGGGTCACCCTCTGCCTTTCCCGGGGGCAGGGAGGGGACAGGATCTTGCCTACCTGGCTGTATGTGCCCAGGCCCGAGGGGGAGGGGAGGCGGAGCAGCCCCCTCAGTTCACAGCCACCAGGTGAGCACCCAGGAATTCTGGGGGTGGTCGATACTCTGCAGGAACAGCAGGCTGAGAAGCCAGTGAGGTCTGAGGCCACAGGGCCAGGGCAGAGTTGGAATAACCAGGCCTGCGCTTACTTAGGCCCTCAAACTGTTGTGAATTATTCCCAGGCGCTCAGGAGAGTGGGAGCATTTCTTTCTTAAAGAAAACCTGGGGGCCCACCCAGATGCCCAGGAAAGACTGGCTCTCGGAAGTTCTTCAGCCTCCTCGCGACTCCCTTCTCTCCATTACCCTCCGCGTAGGTTCTGAGAGAAATGCAGTTCCTGAGGCCACTGGAGCTCCGGGCCCACTCAGAAAGGTGAAACCAGCAGCAGCCAGATTATCCAGTAACTTTTCACCCTGGTCCCTCCAACTGCAAAGGGCAGGCGCCTGGAGCCCTGCCTTCTTGCCCTCCCCACAAGCTATTGGTCCCTACATTTGGGAGAGGGTCCCCCTCCCTAAGGCCAGGACTGCTGGTTTCGGGGGCCAGGGGGAGGGAGACCCCCAGCTCTTCTCCCTTCTCCCCCAGCAGGCTCCTTCTACCTTGGCGATTTCCCCAAAGGCTCTAAATGTCTGAGGAGCCTCAGACCCCACAGCTGCCCGTCCCCAGCAATGTGAGGGGCCGTCCGGGATGGGGAGGGGTCCAGTTGAGTCTCGAAGGAGTTTTCCACGGAGCTGGAGCTGGAAGGGGAAAGGAGGGCAGGGAGGGGGGAAGGAAGGGCAGAAGGACGGACAAGGCAGCAGGGGCGGTGGTTCCCCAGGCTACTCCTTAGCATCGACCAGGGCTGCCAGCTCCTGGATGACCCTGAGCGTGCCGCCGGCGTCCACTCGCCGCTTCTCTCGGATGAGGTCCTCCAGGCTGTGGAACCTGGCCGTGTGCACCTTGCCGTCCCCCAGGTGCACCTTGAGATAGTACTGTAGCTGAGGGGGCTGGCTGCCCGCGGGCAACTCGCCGCCGGCCTTGAACTCGCGTTTGCCGAAGCGGCACCAGGCGGCGAAGCTCTCCGAGTTGGTCCAGCATACGTCGGGGCTCTTGAGGCCCAGGTGGCCGCAGGCGTTCTGCACCACCAGCTCGGCCACCAGGGGCCGGTAGCGGTACCAGTTACTCACCACCCTGCCCACGTTGGCAGCGCCCGCCTCGTACAAGCTGTCCTGGCGGATCTCGCCCCGGTGCAGGTGGATAACCTGGCCGCCGCCCACGTAAACAGCCCAGTGTGGCGGCGGCGGCGGCGGCGGCGCAGATCCCGGGAGCTCCCCTGCCGCGGCGGCTGCGGGCGACCTCAGCCACAGCAACTCCACCAGGTCTCCCGGCTGGCAGAGGGCAGGCAGGGCGCTCACGGCGTAGACCCCCAGGTCCCCGGCGCCCCCGCCGGCGCCGCCGCCTCCCTTGGAGAAGATACATTCGGGCCCGCGGAAGGCGGAGCACTGAGCTTCGTGGAGCACCAGCTGGTGCACCAGGTGGTGCGGGTGATGGGTGGGCGTCCCAGGGCCCGGGCTGCCCCCGCCGTCGCCGTCGCCGTCGCCCCCGCCGCCCCCGCCGCTGCAGCCACTGCCTGGGGGACCCTTGACGCCGTACTTGTCGGGCTGGCCTCTCTCGTCTACGTCCTCCTCCTCATCCGAGAAGAAGTAGGCTACCCCGACCCGCAGCTCGTCCTGCTCGATGCCCGACGGGTCCCCGGTGGGCAGCTCGCTGTAGCTCAGGTGCGTGATCCGGTCCAGTTGGTTTCCCATCAAGGACAGGCCGATGCTGGGGAGCTGGGCGCGGGCCACGGAGAAGCCAGGCGGGATCCGGGGAAGAAAGAGACAGTAAGGAGGAGGCAAGAGAAGAAGCAGTGAGAACAGGCGTCGGTCGCCCACCGGAAACCCACACGAACTCTCGCCGGCCCTCCCGCCCTGCCGCTGGGGAGAGGGGGAACAAATGCCCCTCTCTCTGTGGGACCTGGGGAGGACAAGTTTACCTAGGGCTGTCCGGGGGAACGCATCCGCCCAGGGCCCGGGCCCGCGGCTGTTTTGCCCTCCCCTCCCTGAGATCCGACCCAGACAAGCCCAACACTTTCGGGAATCGCCTTCTCCCAGCCTCCGCGGGTCTAGCGTTCACCTTCCTCGCCCACCTCAATCAGCACTGTCAGGGTAGGGGCTATATAGAGCTAGACTGGCAGGAGAAGCCGAGGCCCCGAGGCGAGAGCCCCATTCCGTCCAGCCTGGCGTCGGCGTCCTCCACCCTAGGACGTGCCCGGCACCCAAGGAAGGAGGCGGGCTCCTGGGCGCAGCTCGCCAATTTGCCCAGGCTGCAGGGAGATTGAGGGCTGGGTGGGGGAGCGAGAAGCTAGCAGAGGTTGGAAGGATGCTGGCCTTTAGGAGGGAGGAGTCCAGGGACTGGTCGAGAGGGCAGGGGTGCCCAGGGAAGAAGACCCTGGGTCCCGAGGGCCTGGAGAGAAGACAGTGACGGCGGGGATCCCCTGCGCCTCTCAGCGCAGCAGCGCGCACTGCTCGGGAGTCCTGCCGAAACCCCCTGTCACATACACATACACACACACGCACGTACGCGTGCACACACATACATAAGCTCCCTCCTACTTCTCTCGTCTATTTCTCCAACACAGCAAATTCTAGTGTTTTAGGGCGAGCTCTCGAAAATATCCGAGAGAGTCCACATAGGCACAGATACGGATACACGCAGTCTTCTCTCCATTAATAAGTAGAAATGGGGGAATCAAAGGCTTTAGCGCTGCAGAGGATCTGGAGGATCCTCTCATTCCTCTCATTTTAAAGCGGGGGGGGGGGGCAGGTCCAGTCAGTGTAAATGACCACCCCAAGGTCACTGAGCCAGTAGGTGGCAGAGCCGGGATTGGAACGTCCCCGGCCCTTGGTCTCCAGATGCACTCCAGACAGCTGCGCTCCCCCGCCCCCCCCCCACCTGTCCCCGGGGCGCGCCAAGCGGTGGGACTAGGCTGGTTTGGGCTCGCCCCCTCACCGTCTCTCCAGCCCCAGGGGACGCTGGGGGGCGGAGAGGGGGAGCGGGGAAGAAGGGGGAGTTGGAGCAGCCGCACAAAGGCGGGAGGAGGCCGGGCTGGGAGATGCCAACCTCGCCAGCGCAGCAGGCACCCCGAGGAAATACGGCACCCGGAGCCTGGGCGCGGAGGAAGGAACGCCGCGTGGCCTCGTACCGGTGGCTTCCCTGCTCCCGAAACGAGCCCCAAACTCCTTCAAAGTCTCCTTGGCCCCATGGGGGCGGCGGGCGGGTGGCTGCTGGGGGTGCTGGCCACGCTCGGCGCTCCGCGGGGATGCTCCGCACCGGGCGCTGCACGCGCTCGCTCCCTTGCTCGCTCGCTGTCTGCCGGGCAGGCTGGCTGGCTCCGCAGGCAGGGCTCTGCTCAGCTCGCCTCGCCGCTGGGGCTACCAGCAGGCAGGAGGCCCCGCGTTCCCTGGCTGGTGGGGCAGCAGCCCGGGGCGCTGGCTGTGGCCACCGCCTCCGCTTGGACTCCGGCTTCTGTGGGGGCTCCTAGCGGAGCCACCGCGCTCGGCACCCTTAGCACAGCCCTGCCCAGCCCGCTCGGCTCCGCTCTGGGCTGCCCCCGACTGTGGCCGCCCTCCTAAGTACCCCCGGCCCCCGCTCTGCCGCCAGCGCCCCGCCCCGCCGCTGCTCATTGGCTGGAGCTACCCCCCTTCGTCCCCCTCCCCGAGCAGTGGGCGGCCCCAGAGGGTGTCAATCGGCTGCTGGCTTGGCCAGCGCCTGGGCTGTGCTGCCCTGTGTCCTCTCCTGGCCAGGCGCGCGCACACTCTGCCGTGCACGCACGCACACACACACACACACACACACACACACATACACACACGGACACAGACACGGACACACGCGCGCAAACTCAGCCCTGCATACACACACCGTGCACACGCTCACCCACGCACACACACACTGACACGCGCACACTCGCCCTGCACACACACACCCCGACACGCCTGCACGCACGCAAGCCCACGAGCCGCCACCTCCTCTCCTCGTCCGGGCCTGAGCTACACCCTGGGCTGGGCGCGCACTGTGCTTCTGCCTGAAGACCCCTGTCCAGCACGCCCTCCGGTACGGGCGATCCCAATTCCCCGCACATTCCTCCCCAGCCCCAATCAAAGCGCTCGGGGCCAGCCCCGCCCTAGGCTGAGCCCCTTCTACCAGGGGCGCACTGTAGGGCACACAGACTGTCGCCTCTGCGGGCGCCTCCCCCCTGCTTCCCCTCGGTTGGCAGCCTGCCTCCCCTCCACACCCTCTAGCCCTCTGCCCAAGCTTTGGTCAAGCCCTTTTTTGTACAAGGTGCTAAGCCGCGCCTCCATCCCTGGACCCTGAGTGTTCGTGTACACCCCCCCACACACACATGCACTCACTCCTGGAACAACCCCCTGGGGTCCAGATTCCCCCCTCCCAATTCAAGATGCCCAGCCCTGCACAAGGGAGTCGTAAATTCAGTCTGGGCATTCCCCTCCCTGCCTGCCCCCTAGACCAGGGATCTTGTGCCAGCTCTGTGCCTGGTGGCCAGCCTGGGAAATGGTTGTGATCCCAGGAACGGGAGCAAGATGGGCTCAGAGATCTTTGACACCTCTACTGAAAGGGAAACTGAGGCCAGGAGGGTGGGAAGTGCCTTGTCCTAGGTAATAGGGGCAGAGGGACTAGAACTGAGATTCCTTCTCTTCCTCCCAACGCAGAGGCTTTTCCGCTTCATCATGAGGACCTGGGTGAAGGATGTCTTTGAATTGCAACATGTCTTCATTTCACTCTTTCCAAGGACGAAAAATAGTAATAATACAAATAATAGTCGACACATTTTAAACTTTCCAAAGTTCTTCACAGTCTCTGTCCTCTGGCCCTCACAACCTCATGACCCTCTGTACTAGGTCCTATAGGTGGCATTGCCCCCATTTGACAGATGAGAAAATGGAGGCCCCCCAAAAGACAATGGTCTGTTTTTGTCACACATTTAGTGTAGCTTCTAGCCAATTAGTACGCAGCGTTCTGAGCTCCTTTTAGAAGCTAGGTACTGTGCTAAGCACCAGGAACATATAGAATATACAGAATAGTGCCTGCCCTCAGGGAGCTCCAAATCTCCTGGTCTAAATTCACAAGAGTTTTCTTAGGGTCAAAAAAAAAAAAAGAGCCCCCCCCCCCCCATGACCTCATTTGATTGTCAACAACAGCCCTGCAGAGAGCTGGTAGAACGAGATGGAACAGATAGAAAGAATCCTGGTCTCGATTGGGGAAGGTGGCAGTTCAGTTCTCCTTGGCTCTCCTGTGACTGGGGACCGATTCTCGCTTTTCCAGAGCCTTTTTTGTGTCGTGTGTAGAGGAAAGGGCTGTAGCAGTGAGCAGTTTGGGGGATTGGAAAGGAGGTGGAACTTGAGTTCGAGTCCCAGGCAAATAAGTTACTAATTTACCTTTGTGACTTCTGGTGTGTCACAATCTTTTTGTTCTTCATTCTATGTATGAAAGGAGGTGCCAGCACTAGATGATCTCTAAGGTTCCTTCTGGCTCCAGAGCAAGTGTCTGGGGAACTCCCAGTATGGAAGTGGCGTTCCTTAATGCTGATCATAACCCTTCTATGAATGTATAGCTAAGTCTTAGGGAGGCACATAAGGCACACAGGTTAGGTGAATGGATCAGAGTAACACATATGGTGCCAGATGCCGGAATGACACCAAGGTCTTCCTGCCTCTAAGCTGTAAAATGAAGGAAATAAATGCCACTCTGATTCTTGTCCTCTAGTGGCAAATGCTTTCCAGAGACAGGACCTTAGGAGCTCTTAGTATCTTCTTTTTGCATGAGACCTGCAGTCCAGTAGTGCCTTCCTCCAAATCACCAGGCTGCTAAAGTGGGTGGGATGGGGGAGTCGCTACTTGAATCCAGGGCTAGCGGCAGCTGGGTTCTCTGACCTTCCTATTTTCACAACGGTGTCACACATTGCCAGTGTCATCAGTGCCATGACCTGGGGTCTGGTGGTGGTTAAATAAGAACTGAGAATAACTGGCTGGTGGGGCTTCTGGAAGGAGGAGGAAGAGATAGGTGAACCTTCAAAGCTAGATAACGCACCTACCTCAAGCATATGGCTGTCCAGATGTATTTACGTAAACAGACAAAAGTGTTGCTGTGTGCATGGGGGGGCGGGTAGAGAGTCCCAGTTTTAAAGCTTCTTTAATTGCCAAACAACAATCCTCAGGCTTCTGCGCTCCCCTAAGGCATTTGCAAACTCTCAGTTTCCACCAATTTCATTAACTGGGGACTTTGGGGCAACTTACTTTCTCCTGCCTGCTGGCTCATTTCTGCCTCCCTCAAAGCTTTACACAAGCTCTGGGGAGGGCAGGCAGAGGCCATGACTTATCTGAGTACAATGCACTTCCTGCCTGGAGAGCCTTCCTAAAGGTGGCTCCGAACTGAATTGAATCATCCAAGGTCAGGCAGGCCCTTGCCACATGCAATCTGGAAGGAACAGGGTCTGCAGGGAACTGGGTCAAGCATTTGCCTTGAGGAACCCAGGAGTAAGCAAGTGGCCTAGTTATAGCCTTAGAATGGCAGTGGGATGGGACCTGAGAGGAGAGGGACTCCTCCAAGTTAGTGAATCCTAGAGGAAGAAGGAAAGGACTTCCAACAATCTCTTTTACAGATGAGGAAACTGAGGCTCAGAGACACCCAGTGACTTTGCTCTAGTCATAGAAAAGTGATTTCCTTGTCACATGAGTAAGTATCTAAGGCAGGGCTTGAACTCTGGTTTTCCTGGCTCCATTTCCAATGCTCTTTCCCAATTGTGCCCCTTACTATGTGTATGACATTGGTCAAGTCATTTTTCCTTTGGGCGCTTCAGTTTCCTTCTCTGTTACCTTAGAGGGTGTTCAATGTCACATTCAACTCTGAAGTTGATATTCAAATGGCTTCTCCACAGTTCCAGGCTCTGAGATGAACCACTTTCCCTCCCTTCCCCCCACCTCCACCCCCAAGATCCAATCTTGTGTGCAAACATTTACAACATGTCCACCTAGTACAGTGTGTCCTTGCCCCTCCTCCTGGCACTGGGACATGGAATGGGCAGTCTGTTCTTCCTTTGGCCTCATATCTCTGGGTGTTTATGATTCAGAAAGAGAGGAAAGAGAGAAATTAATTCCTATCAAAGTTCAGTGAGAAAATGGGCACCTTAGCGGATCCTACAATGGGTTTTCCTTCTTCCCCTTCCCTATTCCCAGCTTTCTGGAAGATCAAGACCTCTAGGAAGCCTCATTGTGGGCAGTTCTGTTCTTACCTCAGCTCATTCCGGAGTGTCTAGATTGCTCTAAGTTGGTGATGCTCTTAGTACTTGCCAAGTCAAGAACTAGCTGTCTCTGAGGCAGAAGAGAGCAGGGAGTACCACTAGAGATCATGAGAGAAAGATGCTCTCCCAAATCCCTTCTTATCTGGCCTTCTCTAACACTGTCTCTGATTTTCCATGATTTGTGTTCTAAGTTCTCCCCCCACACTCCACCATTCCCTGTTGTAAGTTCCCTCTCAGCTTGAGGCTAGGTAATTTATCCCAGGTAATACAGTATGTAACTCTCTAAGGTTGGCTTTGTATTTCTATCTTCTTGTATCCAGGTCCAGTGAGCAATCTTCTGTATCACCTCACTGCTCACAAGTCCAACTCCCCCTTTTTATAAATGGGGAAACTAAGACTGATAAAGGGTAAGTGACTTTCTCAGAGCCACACAGCTAGGAATTGTCTGAGGCAGAATTTGAACTCTTACCTTCCTGACAACTCAGTGCTCTACTGACAAATTCATCTCTAAGGTGCTGTGCTGATCTGCTCTAAAATCCTATGATTCTCTGAACACAATCTACACTGTCAACTGTATGGGTAACTAGGAGGAGAGAGAGGTAAACATCTGGCTAGTAACCAGCCTGAGAAATAAGGGAGGTAGCAGCCCAGGAGTGTGCAGTGACAATATGAAAAAACCTGGCTTTTCCTTCCATTCCCAGATGGTATCCATAGAGCTGCAGCCCCAGGTAATGGAGAGAACATTGAACTGAGCATCTGGGGATCTGGGTTCTGTATACAACTAATTCCCTGGGTGATCGATCATGGGTGTAGAGAAGGAGGACTGAGAGCTGGAAGGAACCATAGAGGTCATGGACCACAAAGGGCCACACAGATTTCTGAAGGGTTGCCTGGTCCCTCCTAGAACTCTTCCCCCTGCCCCTCCCCATCTCAGGGCTGGGAAGAAGCCCCTTAAACATCATCTAACACCACCCCCTCATTTCACAGATAAGAAAGCTGAGGTCCAGAGAATGGAAGCGATTTATTACAAATGGGGGGGGGATTAGGAGGGGGAAAATAGCAACTCAAACCCAGGTCCTCTGATTCCAGACTCTTTCTCCTTCTGCCTTAACACCACTTCAGGAAGGTCCTGTTTGTCATTTCTCCTTTTTCTGAGCTGCGGTTCTCTGTTGTGAAATGAGGATAATCATTCTTGCATTGGGAGGAGAAACTGACACTTTCAAACACAGGCTAAAAATAAGCCTAGCCCACAGGGCTCTTGGGAGGATAATGACATCATCAGGATGCTCCTGGGGCCCAAGGGCCAAGCAAGGTGCATTTGGGGGATCAAAGTCAGCGGGCTTGACCCCAGAGGCCAGAACCAGGAACAATGGATCCAAAGGATGCAGACTCTGGTTTTGCTTTGATGTGAGGCTAAATCTCCCTAGCAGTTAGCATAGTCCTTGAGGAGAGTGGGCTGTTGCTCCCTGAAGACCTGGCAGCCCTGGGATGGAAAGGATTCTGGCTTAGACAGATGCCACTGAGACCCCTGCCAGCTCCGACACCCTGTGATCCTGTGATCAGACAGGGTGATAGATGTGAAAACAGTTGGGAAATGGTAAAGGGCTATAGAAATCTGAGGTTCCCATGCTGCCAGGGCCCATTGGATTGCACCCATATTCTCCAGTAGACACCTGCAGCTTCAAATCATAGAATTCCTCAATCTTGAAAGAAGCACAACCTGGAATGATCACATCAGTGGTCTGGATCTGGAAGGAACATAAAGGCTCAACACATCCAGCATTCTCTTTTCACAGATGAGGAAACTGAGTCGTAGACATTCACCTTAGATCATAGAATTGAGAAACGGGGCAGACCCATGATTCAAATCTAGTACTTCTGGCTCCAAATTCAAAGCCGCTTCTGATATTTACAAGACAATAGTAAAAATAGCTAGTACTTAAACGTTTTTATACTGTGTTAGCTCAGATAATCCTCAAAACAACCGCGGGAGGCAGAAGATTTTATTATCCCCATTTTATGGATGAAGAAACCTGAGGCACAGAGACATCTTCTGAGATGGGATTTGGAATCATGTCTTCCTGCCTCCAAGGCTAACTCTTTCTCTACCAAGTCACCCAATTGCCTAAAATACCTGATGAGTGTCAGCTGGCTACAGCCCACTGCCAGGGATGATGTATCTCCAATTGTGACAGAGAAGACATGTCTGGTCAGATAGTGTTGTAGTTCCGGAGGAGGGATAATAGATGGCTACCTCCAAGTGCTGCCAGGGTTTTTATGAAATTATAGGTGGCAAAGGGCAAGACCTTCAGCCCACTGGTTTGAAAAATTGATGGAAAGGCACAGGAAGGGACAAAACAGGCTGAGAGTCCCTGAATGGACTATAAGTTTTCAGTTCCTGTCCCTGTACTCCCTCTGCCCCTCTTTAAGCCTTATGAGGCAGAACACTATGGTCCAGTCATATTGACTTTCTCAATTTTTCTTAAACACAATATCCCATTGTCCCCTGTGCCTGGACTGTGCCCCATACCTCTGTTTCCCAGAATCCCCAATGTCCCTTTATACTCAGCTGAAATACTGAGGGTCAGATCACCAAAGAGAATTGTGTAAGGTTTAAGGCTTCTATAGGAAAACACAAAGTTTAAGAAGCTGTAAAACCAAAGAGCCAACTAGTATGGCTTGGCCTTCCAGGCTCCAAGGTGATTGGCTGGCCCCCTGGGGTTCTAGGAGCAACAATTCCATCTCCCTCAGGAGTTTCTGCATCCCCCCCCCCAATGCCTTGTCTCTAATGAGGCATGCATGTCTTTTCAAGATGTCATCAGATCAGAAAGCTGGCATGTGCTTAGGGAAGGATGGGTCCTCATTAGACCAGTGCACGGAACATTCTTCTCCAACCACCATGAGTGTGTGATCTGGGTGTTTGCGAAGCACTCAGGCCAGGCAGCCTCACTTTGGACATTGCTCCTACTCTCTTCCTGTCTGGGTTAGAGGATGTCTGATTGCTCTTTGGGTGCTCCTGTCTGTTCTCTGGGTTCCTCACCCAAATGCCTGATAAACTCTCTGGGTCCCTTTCAGGTTTATCAGACCTAAATGCTCACAGGAAGTGGTGAAAGTGTCATTGTCCCTATTTTGTGGACAGGGAAACTGAGGCTCACAACAATCCCTGCAAACTTTTAAAAGAATAACAGCTCACAATTTACATAGCTTTGGAGTTTCCAAAGCACTTTCCTTTTCTGACTGCCCTGTGAGTTACATAATCCTGTGCCCACTTAGAACACGGTGAACCACAAAGAGCAGCTTCTTTGAGAATGCTTTATTGAGTGATTAATATATAATGAAAAGATCGTTATCCTCATGTTCACAAATAGGGAAATTGAGGCTTAGAGTAGCTTCATTAAAACCATCAAGAAATGAATATTTATTAAGAATTTAGAAAATAATAATAGCTAGCACCTACTATGTACCAGCCACTATGCAAATATGATCTCAGGTGATCCTCACAACACTGGGAGGTAGGTGCTATTATTAGCTTTATTTTATAGATGAAGAAACTGAGGAAGACAGAGATTAAATGACTTGCAAATGGATTTAGAGCTGGAAGGGATGTCAGCCCTCCTCATTTAATAAGTGAAAAGGCTGGGGCGAAGGGACATTAAGTGACTCATGTTTCCACAGGTCTATGTTCACACAGGTAGTACCAGATGTGGGATTTGTGCCCAGGACCTCTGATATCAGAACCAGTTGTTCTTGCTTTCAATGACATAATATCATACATTTCCTGATGTGTCTGTATCTAACGAATTGTAATTGGAATGAAATAAAATCCCAACTACTTGAGTGCCTTTGAAGAAATCGTTTAATTCTAGGGGCTTTGGGGTTTCCTTATCTTTCAAATGAGGAGGTTGGACAATAATCCATTTTTCCACATCCATCATAATCCTATGCTGATTGCTCTCATCTCTGACCTATCCTGCTTCTAATCTGTAGAATCCATTTGAGGATATAAAGAGTTTCCACTCTGAAAGTAATAAATTGTTTAATGTGCATGTCTTGTCCCACAAATTATTCCATAACTTTCCAATTATGAGCAAGGCTGAGCAGGGCTACGGTTTACTTTTGGATTCCCCACCATGCTTAGAGCCATGCTAGTTATATAGTAGATGAGAAAGAACTTTGGATTTGAAGTCAAGACACCTATGTTCAATCCGAGCTCTTTTACTAACATCCCCTCTCTGGTCCTGATCTTTCTCTGTTTAACAGAGTGTAGGACTATGTGACCTCCAAGAATCCTCTCCAATGTGCTTCCTGAAGTTTTAGGATTCCCTCAAAAATTACTTCTTGGCTTGGATTGAAGATTATTCCAATGGAACCATTGGACTTTCTTCCTAAGATTTCAAGTGACCAAGTTCTAATTGTAATATCCCTCTCTGATCTTTTCAACTATCATTTCTTTATGTCAAAGGTCTCCTAATTACTACATGAGATTACTCTTGCAAGTTCCATCTTCCTGAACCTCTATTTGCAGGTCAGAAAATTATGAATGTTAATTAGTCTGCATCTCTCTTAATCATGTAGGAATTCTCCTTTGAGCTTCCTTCGTAGAAGCTTTGATAAAGGACATTGTCTGACAGTGGAAATAGACCTGGATTCCATTTAGAAACCTGAATTGTCTATCCACCTCTACTATTAACTTAATGTGTATCCTTGGCCAAGTCAATTCCCTTTTATGGATTTCAATTTCCTCATTTACAAAATTAAGAGAGACTAGATGGTCTCTAATGTCCCTTCCAATTCCAACATCTTCTATTCTATGTTCCAAGGTCCCTCATAGTTCTGTCTCTGTCTCTATCTTTGCCTCTATCTTTCTCTCTCTTTCAGCTTTGCTATTCTGTTTTCTATATCCTACTGTCTGACACCTCTTATTCTATACACTAAGATCTTTCCCCATTCTTATATTCTGCATTCTATGCTCCTAGGTTCCACTCAGTCTTGACAGTCTGTGTTCTACCTCCTAATGCCCTCTTTGACTCAGATTTTGTGTTCTGTGTTCTCAGCTCTCTCCCAGTGCTGTCATTTTCTGTTGTGTTCTAAGTTGCCTCTGAACTCTGAAGCAATTTAGACCTGATGTTCTCAGATCCCTTGCTGTTGACATCCAATGTTCCATGCTTTCTGGTCCCTCCCAGTTCTTAGCTTTCTGCAACTATGCCAGAGACAGCAACTTGTCCCCTAAGAGCTAGCTAACACACTCTTTAGGCACAGTTATTAGAGGGTGTTGCTTTGTAGGGCTAAGCCATCTGGCCGGTCATATCCAGATGTTTATTATGTGAGCTTGACCAGCCCAGGCTCTATCTAAAGTGGGTGTTGCTATGTTATCCCATAGGACAGTCCTTTCCTTTTCCATTCATCTAACAAGATCCTTTAATAGGCCCCCCTTTCTGGTGATGCTGTGTTGAAATGCCACCAATTTGTAACACACATGAATTGTCTCCTGCCCTTGAGGACCCCTTGGAAAATGAGATGCTTTAAATAAAATGGAATGCACATTTCTCCCTGCCCTATTGTTTGCTTTTGTTTTCATTTTTTTAAGCCCCTGCATCTAGGAGACTGGCTTTGTTATTCCAACTTTATTATCTCTATAGTGATGTCTGATACAGCATAAATACTAATACATTTGTGATTGAATAGGAAAAGGAAAAGTCAGGCTTTACAAGGAGTGCTATTCATAACATGTTTCAGCAGCCTTCTGCTAGGACACTGAGGCTAGGCTTCAGGGTTCCATGACTCATTGCCAAGGTAATATTCAGAAGAGGGTGCAGAACTGCCTCTCTGCCTTGTATACAGTTGACTGAATGATCTTTTCCCATTTTTCTCAGAATCACAATCACAGAATCGAAAGTCTAGAAGGGACTTTAGAATGTAGAATAGCAGGCCTAGAAGGAAATCTTAAAACATAGAAGGTTAGAACAAGAAGGAACAAAGAATATTTGTTAGAGAAGTTAGGGTATAATATAGAATATAATGTGCCAGGGCTGACAGTGTCCTTAGAGTTCATCCGGTCCAACTGTCTCATTTTATGGTTGGGAGAAACTAAGGCTTGGATGAGCAAAATGACTTGACCAAGGCCACACAAGTGGTCAGAAAGTATAGATACATTGTACTCATTTAGTCCAAACATTCCCTTTCCAGTGAGGAGGTCATTAATTCTCTAAGATTAGATCTTTTAAAATTCAAATCCTATTCTCTCTACTTAGGACAGGGTTTTCCTCAAGGAGATGATTATTGGAATCACTTGTGGTTTTGTACCACTGACTTGGCAACAAGGGAAAACTGTGGAAAGGGCACAAGGGTCTTTAGAGATCAAAGGGCTTTGTTTGAATTGTGGTTCTGATGGGATAAGATAAGATCTGTCTTCCCATTCAACTCCATACCAGGTTTCATTCGCTGTGTCCATCATCCCCTTCTCTATACCATTGGATCTTTGGATTGTGTCCTTGGAACTATGGACTCAGATGTACTTTCTTTCACCTTGTCTTGTCAAGAACCTGGCCTCTAGGACACTTCCTGCATAACTTGATCTCACACTGCCTTTTTATTTCCCCTTTGTGTGCTGACTTTCCCAGTAAAACGTCAACACCATGAGGCATTGTTGTCTTTGTTTATATTTTGTACCTGGCACATAGAATGTACTTCAGACGTGCTTTATTGCTCTTACTCTCTCTTCATTTATCTATCCTATCTGTTTATCTCGATCCACCCATTCACCCATTCATCCATCCATCTGTCTGTCTGTCTGTCTTCATCTCTATCTGTCTGTCTGTCTCTCTTTATCTCCCTCTGTCTGTTTTGCGTATTTATCTGCCTGTCTATCTATCATCTATCTATTAGTCTGTTTATCTATCTATTTGTTCCATTGAGCTATCTTTCTATGTATGTATGCATCTATATACATGTATATCTAGTTACATGGCCTTGGGCAAGTAATTTACTCATAGCTGGTAAGTAGCTGAGACAAGATCCCAGCTCAGGTCTCCCTGTTCCCTATTGGCACTTCCACAGAGGTATCCTACCTAGATGGTCAATTGGTAATGTTCTGGACCTTTTACAGTTCTTCCATGAATGCTCTGGAATCTTGTGCATGTGTGCTCAGCATTTTTTTTAAGTGGAAAGAACAGAGAGATCTGTCTTCGAATCCTAGCTTTGTCACTATGAGACCTTGGGGGAGTCTCCCCCTCTCTCTAGGAATAAGCCTCCTCTCCAAAGGGAAGGCGTGGACTTCAGTGCTATCTAAGTCCCATTTCTCTGCAAATTCCTATCATTTATGGTACTTTACAAAAAGTGCTGACCTACATCATTTCACTAGAACCTTGAAAAATCCCATGATTTCGGTATTGGTATTGTTCCCACTGGTCAGATGAGAAAACTGAGGTTCAGAGAAATGAAGCTGTTTATCTTTAGTGACAGGATCTTGGATAGGGAGCTGAAAGCTGGGTCTCCTGGTTGCTGGACCTCTTTCAGTGCAGTAATCCCTGACAGAATGGCCACATGGGCAGGGCTCTAGACTAGATGCCAGGATCATCTAACTGGAGACACAACAGACCTTGGCCCTTCCATGTCTACTGGGGCATCTGAAGAAGCTGGCTGGCCCCCACTGCAAGGAAGAACAGGCCATTAGACCTAGGGGGTGGCAAAACCTATTTTCATGAATAGAGTAAATAGTTCATTTTCCAGGCTCGCTTTGGATTAACAATTGAATAGATGAGTCCTGCTGCTGCTAAGACTCTGCACTGCTCCTATCACATGTTGCTATGTTATCTTTTTTCCCCTAGAACAAAATGGAATGTTTTTATATATTTTTTCTTTTTGAAAAGGAACAGAACAGAATGTTTCTATATTATTTTCTCAAGGCCAGAACAAAGCAAAATAGAGAAGAATGGGATGTCAGATGCCTAGAGAAGTGAGCTACCTTCCCTTAGGTTACACAGTAAAGGGGACAAGGGGCAAAGCCCGGAACAGTACAGGGCTTCCTTATTCCTGGCCAGAGTTCTTCACAGGGAACCACAACATTGTCTGGTTTCATTCCCTAGTTTTTTCATATCGGTTTGTTTTGTCTCTTCTCCAGGACTATCAATTCAGAATTGCACATTTTGAAATTTGGAAGGGACTTAGAAGGCCATCTCATCACCCCATCCACATTCCCACTGGCCATGCACTCCGCTGAAGACCTCCAATGGGGAGTCACTAACCCCTGAGACAGCCCATTCCATTATTTAGCATCTAATCAAGAGGGAGTTTTTCTTACTATAAAGACTCAGTTTGCATCTTTGTGAGCCCTCTCCCATTATTCCTGCTTCAGCCCTTTAAGCCTAAGCAAGACCAGATTAAGTGTTCTTCTCCTTGACATCCTTTCAAATACTTGCAAACAACTGTCCCGTCTCTTTCTCCCTCCAAGTCTTCTCTCCTCTAGGCTAAACATCTCCAGCTCCTGCACCTTATCTTGGTGTGGTACAGATTCCGGAACTTGCATTATCCTATCTGCCCCCATTTGTCCATTCTCCACTTTGTCAACATCCAGCTTAACCTGGGGTCTAAACGATCAAAGCTCCTGCCTTAGACTTACTTTGCTCACAAAGGGTTGGGCACAGATTTAATTCAATTCAAAGAACACTTATTAAGTACTCCCCAGGGGCAAGGCACCAGGCACAGAGTAGTAATGGAAGGAGATTTTATTTATATGTCTAATATATGGATATGTGTGTATAATATACATTTATAGAGAGACAGACAGAGGCAGAGAGAAGGACACAGAGAAAGAGATGGATAAATAATCTATATGTAGCTATAGAAAGATACACATATAAGGGAAGGAGGAAGCTCTCTGTGTTGCCCTCCAACCATGAAATCCTAAAATCTTATGATAGAATTAATGAATGGATGAAAGAATTCAATGATGAGATTCAAGCACAGTGGTCTATCTCAACAAGCATTGACTAAGCACCTACTCTGTTCAAGGCAATCCACAGGATGGTAAGGCTACAAAACCACATTAAAACAATGAATCCTCAAGAATAGCCTTTGATTCTGAAATTCCCTTCTCAGAATCTCTGGGGGTTTTTGAAGTTGTCTTTGAGATATCACTCTGAGTTAGTCTTGGTCATTATGATTTATATTGCACAGAAGGAGAAACTGAGGCACAGGTGGCCAAAGTGACTTGGATAAGGTCAGAGAAGTAGAATTAGAATTCAATGGGCTTTTACCACTAGCAGCAAATATTGACTTCGGATTTGCTGGTGTTGTTTTTAAAGTTTTAAAGAACTGGAGAAGACAGAAAATACAGTCAGTCCAACCAGAATGCTTACCTATAGTACTGATGTACCCCTGAATCATTAAAGAAAATTATTGTAACATCTAAGATTAAGAGACCACATGGGATTTAGAGCCCTATGGGAGGGACCTTAGATATCATTTAGTACAAGCCCCTCATTTTATGGGGAAGGAAACTAAGGGTCATGGAAGGAGTGTGTGGTCTGCTGGAAAATGGGCTGAATGTGCCAAGGCTGAGTTGGAATGAACTCTCCCCCATTCACTAGTGGGTGCTAGGGCACACAGTGTGCTTAAGGAAGGTCTCCGAGCTTCAACTTCTTTCTCTTTAAGACTATGAGTAAGATGCCCACAGTTTGAAATTCCCAGGTTGTCATGGCCACATGGATATGTACCATTAAAATTTAATTCCTATTTAAATGCCACCTTTGTCAAATCACCCTCATCACCAATAGCAACAAAGCCATCATCTTCATCCATTAAACACCATCACCACTAACATCACTCTCATCTAAGGTTATACAGATCATAAGTAGCAGAGGTAGGGTTATAGCTCTAGTCCTTTGGCCACAAGTTTCAGTCTCTATTGCTCTTCAGGTGTTTCTCTCTCTTTCTCTCTCTCTCTCTCTCTCTCTCTCTCTCTCTCTCTCTCTCTCTCTCTCTCTCTCTCTCTCTCTTTCTCTCTCTCTCCATGTCTGTGTATTTTCCTCCTTTTTTCTTGTTGTTTTGAGGATGTCAGAGAAGCTCACAGGTAATCCAGGAGATGTTTTCTCCTTCTGACCACGTGGCAAGCTTACTCACTAATTTGACTATATTATATGCCCTATTTCTCCTTCAGAGATAATGAGTTGCATCCTGTTCTCCCACACAGCATAGGATCACAGATTTAGAGTGGGGAAGATCCAATCAGAGGCTATCTAATTCCCATCTCATTTTACAGATGAGGAAACTGAGGTCTACAGGGGTGAAATGATGTATCTGAGGTTACCCAGCATATGGCAGGGATAGGATTTGAATCAAAATCCTCCAACTCCAAATACAGGGTGTCCTTTTCACTTTGAGACATCATCTGCCTTTATCATATGCCTCTTCAACAGTTAATTAACAATTATTTATTTTTATTATTAGTAGTAATAATAATAACAAATATTTGCATAGTACTTTAAGCTCAGCAAAGCACTTAACTCAATTATGTAATTGTCACGACAGTCCTGTGAGTTATGCGTTATTATTATCCTCATTTTACTTATGAGAAAACAGAGATTATTTATTTTGTCCAGTCACACTAGTACATACACTATATGAATCAGGACTTGAACTCAGCTCTTTCTTACTCCAAGTCTAGTTCTCCATCCAGGACACCACATGCAGGAACTTTCCTTTCATTGTTTCTTCCTCCTTCTCCTCGATAGTTTAGGTTTGCACAACACTGCTCTCTCCTGATCACCCTATTTCCTCTGAATGATCTTTCTCTCTCTTCTTTGCAAGGTCTTCATCCAGTCGTGCACACTGACATTGGGGGGTGGGTGGGCTGGGGAGAGTAGGAACAGGATTTTCAATATTCTGTCCTGGCCCCCCTTTTCTTCTCTCTCCATGCAATTTCATTTGGTGATATAATCAGCCCCTATCATTCAGTTATTATTTCTGTGCAGATGCCTCTCATATAGACTTACTTACTCCCAACCCATCTTTTAACCTCCAGGCTTGCTTCTCCAACTGCTCAATAGAAATCTTGACCTGGATGTCCCATAGAGGACCTAAACGTAACATGTCTAGCCTAAACTCATTATTCCCCCAGCCCTCCCCTCTTCCTAATTTCCCTGTCATTGTTGAGGGGGCTGCCATCTTTCCACTCACCTAGGTGTCCTCGTCACCTCTTCACCCTCATGCTCTAGGCTCCCTCCTCCAAGTCTTGGTCATCTCTGCCTTCATCCATTGTGTATACCTCCTGCTCTCTTCTGATGCTGTCCCCACCCTGGTGCAGACCCTGATTCTCATGTGCCAGCACTATGATGATAGCCTACTGATGATAGTCCTTCTGCCTCAAGCCTCCCTTGATTCCAGTTCACAGCAAAGCCTCCCTACAGAGTCTACTAGTTTCTGAAACATTGGATGCTTTAACATATAAACATTTACTAGAATTTTCCATTTAGTCATGTTTGTCCCCACAACTTAAAGTACAGTTTTTTTTTAACCCTTACCTTCCATCTTGGAGTCAATACTGTGTATTGGCTCCAAGGCAGAAGAGTGGTAAAGGCTAGGCAATGGGGGTCAAGTGACTTGCCCAGGGTCACACAGCTGGGAAGTGTCTGAGGCCAGATTTGAACCTAGGACCTCCCATCTCTAGGCCTGGCTCTCAATCCACCCAGCTGCCCCCTAAAGTACAGTTTTAAAATGTCCTCATGTGCTGACATCATTATTTAGGTGTGTGTGTGTGTGTGTGTGTGTGTGTGTGTGTGTGTGTGTTGTGGACTGGTACCAATGTTTGCTTGCTCCTGAACATTCAATTTTTTAATTTATCCCCATTTAACAATGAGAAAAACTGCTTCACTGGCAGACTGACCTTCCTAAAATGTCTGACCATGTCACCTCCTCTCCCACTCCCACTCCACCACCAAGGCAAAAAACTCCAATGGCTCCCCATCACCTCCAGGATCAAAGGTAGCATCCTCTACAAGGTTAGTAGCAACCTTTATAGGCCAGTCCCTTCGTCCCTTTCCAGTATTCTTAACCCTTTTCTCCACTCTGCTGGAGCCTGGTGACACTGGCCTTCTTGCTGTTCCTCAGATGTGACACTCCCAGATTTCAGTGGCATTTTCACTGGCAATCCCACTTGCCTGGAATTTGCCTCCTCATTTCCTCCTCTTGCATTCTGTAGCTTCTTTTAAATCTCAGCTAAAATTCCACTTTATGGAAGAAGTCTTTTCCAGACCTTCTTAATCTTTCCTCTGAGATTCCCCTTTGTTTATCCTCTGTGTGTTGCTCTTTACATAGTTGTCTGCATGCCATTGCCTTTATCTTTGAGCTCTTGGAGGCCAGCGATGGTTTTTCACTTTTTTTGGGGGGGGGGAGTGGTGTATCCAGAATTTAGGGCCTTAGGACTTGGTAAATGCCAGCTCCCTCACTCGATGGACAAGTTCTCCTCTGATGAATAACGGGGATGGAGATGATTCTAGGTTCTCGAAGGCCATTTCCAGCTAGACACAAGTTCTAGGAAGCTGAAAAATCTTCCAGTGCGTTTTCTGCAGGAGACTATATGCTTTCTGAGGACCCGTATGACTAAGTCCAGAGGAACTCATCACCAACCAACTGAGAACTCTGTGTTGAGTTCTTTGACTATGGCATCTGGTGAGGAGACTGAGATCAAGTAGTCAATTGATTTTCCTCCCATGTAGCAGCAACACCATATAGAAATTCCGTCTATATCGGGGGTTGATGAGATTTCAGAAATAGAGTCTGTCCCCAAGAGAAAAAGTAAATCTCTCATGGGGTCAAGCAGTTTCTTAGCCCGTTCCTAGATTGAAAGGGGCAAGTCATCAGCTTTGGTGTGATGGAAAATCAATCTAAGTCAAGAAGCATTTATAAAAAACTGACTATATGCCAAGTATCCTACTAAAGGTTATGGACTTAAAGGAAGAGGACTGGTTTCAAGCTTATTTAATTGGATCACCTCAGGCAAGTCATTTTCCCTCCAGGCTCACTTTTCCTTTTTGGTAAATTGAGGGCTTTGGATTTGATGATCTGTAAAATTCCTTCTTTCTCTGATATTTGGCTTTGGGACTGGATATCCTCTATGCTTGGTCTAGGCTAGGCACAGGGAAGGAAATTGTGGTTGATCATAAAATGATGCCATGGAAGGTCTGTCAGAGGTGCTCTTATACATCCTTCTCATTTTACACATAAGGAAACTGAATTCTCAAGGTTGGGATTGAATAGTCTAATGTCTGACTCCTAATGTAGCTGCCTGTCTACCATAACTTTAAGGCAGTTATCATGACTTCTCTTCTCAAATGAGGTCATATGAGGAAACTGAGGCACAGATGAGTTAAATGACTTGCCTAGGAAGGTTTTGAGCAGCAATTGAAATTGCAGTCTTTCTGACTTAATTCCAGTGTCCTTCAAATGATGAGGCATCTTCAAGAGCTTATTGACATCCTGGGATGCATTAAAAGATGAATAGTTTCCAGGAACAAGGAAACAACAATCTGTGTGCCCTGGTCAGACCACAGCTGGCGTACAGTCTTCATTTCTGGAACTTACAGCTTAGGAAAGATATTAATGAACTAAAGAGGGTCTAGAGGAGAGCACTCAGGCTAGTGAAGGGCCCTGAGTTCATGTTTCATGAAGATAGATTGAATTAAGGAAAAGTCTAAAAAAGAAAAAAGCTGGTGGGCTGGAGTGATGAAGTGTCATAGGGAAGAGAGTGGGGGAATGAAGAAGGAACCAGTCTTTTCCATTCCTTTTGGCATTTCCCTCTTACACATCCCCAGCCTGTTAGCAGAAGCAGAGCAATGGGAGGAAGTGGCCAAGAGGTCAATTTAGACTCTGTGTCATAAACAACTTCCTACCAAGGACAGAGGTGCTTTAGTGGACGGGCTGCCTCCAGAGGGAATGGACTCTCCTCACTAGAGGTTTTAAAATAAAAGTTAGATGATAATTTGGGCATGTGTAGAGGGAATTCATGTTCAGAGGCCAGTTTGGACAAGATGGTTTTTGAGGACCCTTCCAACTCAGACATTTGGCAATTCTTGTATTCTCTGACTGGGAAACTGACCTTGCTGCTTACATGCATGGGTGCCTGTGTATGGATGTGGTGTGTGTGTGTGTGTGTGTGTGTGTGTGTGTGTGTGTGTGTGTGTGTATACTGGATCTACCCAATGATCCAAGATGTGGCCATCAGTGAGCCATGAATCATGGAGGGTTTTTTTGTGGAGGCTCTTGCCATTTAGATGGGGAAGATTTAGTTAAGATATCATACAGTAGAACTTCACTTCCTTCTTAATGGAACAGTAAGACTAAGGGTCCTTCTCATTGACACAGCCCTTTCCAGTCCTATTTTCACTCCATCTGCCCTACTCTCCTTTGAAGGAGACAAGAGAAACATCACAATGCCCATTTAACAGAAGAGAAAACTGAAGTTAGGCAGGGGAGGGTAATTTATCCAGTGTCACCCAAACAGGAAATAGAAAAATTAGGGCTTGGCCAGAGACCATGGCTAATATTCTCTTCCTCATGTTGGGAAAGATCATTAGAAGAAGACGTTACTCTTTGAGGGTCAGGATATGCCAAAGGCCTCTACCCTCAAAGTTGGAATGAAAGCTGCTGGGACCAGAGGATAAATTCCACCCTTCTGAACTCTCCTGGCTTTGCTCTTGATTGTTCCAGTGGCTTCATCTTGGGTGTTCCCATTGCAATGCTCCGTTGCTTCCTTTCATGTCAGTAAGTCACTTGGAGTTCTGGTTCGTGACACAATGGGGCAGGTCATTTCTTGACATTTGATATGGGATAGCCAGGAACAAAATAGGCAGGTCCTCGGTTTCACTTCCAAATCGTTGTCCTGCTTTCTGGGAGCCTCCAGGCTGAGATGGCTGACTTGAAAAGATAGACTCATTGATGTTAGAGTTAGAAGAGCCCTTAGTGGGGATCCAATCTCTCCCTTCCTCAACTGAAGCACACAAAATGTCTATGACTTGTCCAAGCTCCCCAGGAAACCTTCGCTACAAATGTCTAGTAGAGGCTCTGTCCTTGATAAAGGGGGAGGGCACAATCCAGAAAACAGTTATTCTATGCCTACTATGTGCAAGGCAGGAGTGTGGAATAGAGGCCAGACAATCAGCCTTGGAGTTAGGAGGGCTGGGTCAAAGTTCCATGCTAGTATGTGAGCCTGGGGTTAAGTCATTCTCAGTTCCCCTACTAACTCTTTAGACTGTTACAGAGTCTTGACTGATTTGTATTGGAAAAGGACATCTTCTGACTGGTTGGGCTCTGAGCTATACCAACCCAGACTTCAAATAATGAACTTTGAAGAATGAGAATGTCTTCATGTTTGGCAAAGACAAAAAATAAAACAGCCTCTGTGCTCAAGGAGCTGCCATTGGACCCGAAGGTGAAATATGTACACATAGAAGTAGAATGCTCAGAGCAATGTCAATTACAGAACTGTAAAAGCTTGGGTGCAGGGGCAATCAGGGAAGGCCTGAAGGAGGAGGTGATGCTTGAACAACATTGGAGGAAGACAAAGATTCAGAAGGTGGGAGAAGAAGAGTTAAAACTGCACAGAGGAGGAAATGCCATGTGGTCAGGTTTGGGAAGTAGCTAGCTTTACCTTGCTGCAAAGTCAAGTTCATGAAGGGGAGTGGTATGAAATCTGGATGCATGCACACACACACACACACACACACACACATCCCACATCAATTCACACTGACACCTGTCAGTCAGCTGACAGTCTTAGAGATTTCCCTGAGGCACTGAGAGGCTAAGGGACTTCTGCTGAGGGTTAAATAGCCTGTATATGGCACAGGAGGGACTTGTAGATCTTACAGACTCTGAGGCTATCTCTGTGCTCCCTATTCTGTGCTGTTCCTTTGTTCTGGACATAGTAAACCTTTAGAAAACCTGAGTTCAAATCACATCCCATCATGCCATGTGATGACATCGTGGCTGTCTAGCTATACATTTCCCTCTGGTTCTGGCTCTGTTTCTGTCTCCATCTCTGTCTCATATGATGTGGGAATAATAATGAAATCAGCTGCTTCCCTGGATTCATTTCCAATCCATGTCTTGCTTTCTGGGAGCCCCTGGCCTGAAACAACTGACTCGCGGTATAGATAAACACATGTTCTATGTTTATAGACACACAAGCTTTATATGTATACTGTATATATATCTATCTCCTTCCTATATGATACAGATATCTACTCACCCATATGTTTGCAAACCTTCAAACACTATGTGGTAGCTGCTGTTCTCACTATTATTATTGATTCACATTTGTTGAGTTGAAACTTCATCTCCAGGAGTACTGGGAGAATGCTGGTCTGACCATCAAGAATTCCAGATTTGCATCTGTTCTCAGCAGAATCACTTGAGCCTCAGTTTCTTCATCTGTCACATATTAATACCTTTGCTTCCTTTCTCTCAGGGTAGTTGTAAAGATAAAATGTGCAGAGGCTCTCTAGCTGCAAAGTGCTATATAAATGGGAGTTGTCATTATTCTAGTTAAGGCCCCTTTGGGACTCTGATGGAGGCAGCCTGCTCCCAGCTTCTCCTGGTTCCCAACTGTGACTTTTCTGAAATTAGAAGCCAGGATTCTAAGAAAGTTATTTTCTCCAATCATCAGAGCCAAGTCTGCACAATGTTTCCTCCCTTGGTATTTCCTCTTGGCCATTATTTTTCTCAGAGTCTGCTTAATTGACTCAAGGTTCTTCTTTATTCTTTAACAGGGAAATTCACAGGGAAGCTTTCTCCTCAGAATCCAGCCTGTTGTTCTTATATGCCAAGCCAAAACATAGTCTCATTCCACACAATCCTTTTGAGAATGTTCTTCTTCCACACAACCTTTCACTGACAGGCTGCCTGCCTCTCACACCAGAGCAGGAGAAGGATGGAAAAAAGGAGAATGGAGAGATGAGGCTGTCACATTTTAAAAATTAGAAACTGCATTCTGGGATGTCTCCTTCCTCCCTCCCTCTCTTCTTCCTTTTCTCCCTCCCTCTCCTCTCTTTTTTTTCTCTCTTTCCCTCTCTCTGGATCTCTGTCTCTCCTTCCCTTTGTGTCTCTGTTTCTCTCTGTGACTCTTGTCTGTCTCGGTCTCTCTTCCTTCCTCCCTGTTTCTCTCTCTCCCTCTCTTCCCTCTGTCTCTCTTGTTTTCATGGGAAAGTTCATGGGATCATAGCACAGACCTCAGGATTAGAGATTTAGAATGGGAATAGACCCTAGAGGTCATCTAATTCAATCCTATCACTTTATGGAAGGGGAAACAGAAGCCCAAAGAGTTTAACTGCCATACCAAAGTCATAAACTAGATAATAAGTGGGAGATCTTGGATTAAAGTCCAGGTCACCTGAGTCTATACCTAGGGCTTCTATTATTCCAAATGTCCATGCTAAAATGACCACAACAGACACAGAATGTCCATTCCCTCAAGGGGGGGATGTTGGGGAAAGGGGATTAATTCTCAAATTTGAGAGTCTAGCTCATACCTGAAAGGCATGTCACTGCAAGATCTCCAATGCCCAGCATGTGGTCTTCCAGCTTTTTCTTGCAGTCCTTCAAGAAAGGAGTGGCCACCACTGCCCAAAGCAACCCAGACCGCTCTAGAACAGCCACAACTGTAAGGAAGGGTTTGAAATAAAAAAAAATACTGAGATTCCACCTCACCAACACCCCTGGCCAATCTTCTCTTTTCCAGATTATTATCAGTTCTGTCAACCAATTCAATCCTCACACGATGGCAATTCAAGGCCTTTCATTTTGCTGTTCATTCTGTGGCTCATTTTCCATTCTAAATTATGGCATTCTGAACTGAACACAACAATCCAGAAATGGCCATGATCAGCTCATTGTCAGAATTGGTGTCTCTATTAATGGAGCCCAAGTTTGGATTATTATTTATGGCCATTTTGATCACATTTCTGACTCCTATCGGGTTTACAGTCCAATCTACTAAAATCCGCAGATCTTTTTCAGGAGAATTGCTCTTGGACTATATTTCCCCCACTTTGGTCTTAGGAAATTGATTTTTTATACAACATCAAAAGATTTTCCATTTATCTCTATTGAATTTAAGCTTCTTAAATTTGGCCAAGTACCTACCCCGTCTTATGCTTGTGAAGTTGATTTCCGTATCGCAGTGTCAAATTGCCTTTATTACTCTCTTGTTAAATTCAGCTCAAGGCTCTAGAATGTCGAGTCTTTGGATTCAGACTTTTGCCATTTACTCCTTGCCAGCTTGATGCCATCTGAATTTGATGAGCACACTTTTGTGTGCCTTTGTCCATATCATTGAGGAAAAAAAAAAGTTATATAGCATTAAGCACTAGTCCTTAGCACTCTAGGATCTTATCTTGGCCTGTTCCATAGTGGCATTGAGCCATTATCAACCACTTGGCAACCACATAGTGCCATGGAGAGAACTCTAGACCCAAAATTAGGGAAATGAGTTCTAATTTGGTCTCACTCCTATTAGAGGTGCTGGACAAGTCACTTAATCTCTCCAATGATCAGTTTCCTCATCTGTTAAAAGGGGATGGATAATAATAGGACCTACATCCCTGTGAGGTTGTGAGGAAAAAATGAGACAATGCAAACCTGAAATCACTTTACAAATGTTAGTAATTATCATCATTGTTGTTGTTATTATTATGGTCCAGCCATGAACTCAAATTTACTTTGAAATTCTGTTCAAATAAGGGCATTAGAAGGGCAGAATCTTAGAATCAGCAGTTGTAAGAACTAGAAAGGGCCTTGGATGTCATCCAGTCTGGCCCCCGCTGCTATAAGTAGGGTACAAAGAACTGAGCAGCATATCTGTTGTCAAAAGACTTGGGGTGTAATCCTGGTTCTGCCGTTAAGCAGCTGTGTTTCCCCTCCCCGATTTAGAATCCTCGTTTGTCCAATGAGAAAGTTGGATTAGGTGACTTCTAGGATCCTTTCAGCTAAGCCTCAGTTTCCTCATCTCTAAAATCAAAGAGTAGTTTGTAGCAACTGGGGATGTTTAAACAAAAGGTGGAAGACTCACATGTGTGTATTCGAGAGGGCCGGAGCATCACAAGGCTGTTGGCTTCAAGCCCTTACATAGAGGCAGGATTTGACTTGTTTGAGGTTGCTTTGGAAGCCAGGCTAGTCCAATATACAGCAATTAGAGTGAATCAGATTTCAGTGTAGCATAAGGGAACACTTCCTACCACTGAGAGCTGTCCAAGGAGTACTCACATAGTGGGCTGCCCTGAAGGACTTGGGTTCCTCCTTCCTGAAGTCTGTCTTCCAGGAGAGATTAAATGACCTCTTGGGGATGAGCCATTGGAGAAGAGATTCACGTGTGTGTCAGGCTGGGGTTAGCCTCAATGGCCTTGGAGGTTGCTCTGAGTCCTAACCTTCTGTTGGTCTATGATTCTGATCTCTGCATGAGTGTTTGAAGTTAATTAAACTCTGAGTTTTAATTAGTTACATTGGTTTAACCCATAAAGGAAAATGAACTGGCCTGGTGTAGCCCAGTCCATTCTTCCATTAATTGCCTAAGTAAAGACTAATATAATCATTCTAAAATTACCAGCAAACCCAGAGCATATAAATCAGCAACACCATCCCTCCACCTCATATGCTTTCAGTCCCCAGACTCTTTCTCACAGTCTCTGGAATTCAATCAATGAGGCCTTTATTAAGTGTCCAGGAGGTGTACTATCCAAAAGCCTACACTGCACAAAGATAGATCATCCAGAGAGGGAAGGCTCCAGTATGAAGGGGGATCAGGAAAGGCTTCCTGTAGAAGGGGTGACTTCAGTTGGGACTTGATGGAAGACAGAGAAGACAGGAGGTGGAGGGAAGGAGGAAAAGGATTCTGGGAATGGGAGACAGATGGAGAGAACAGTCAGAACCAAGAGATGGAGGGTCTTGTTGGTGAAGCCGAGGACCATGGGATTGAAGGGTTTATGGTGGGGGTAAGGTGTAAGAAAACTGGGAAAGTAGGTGAGGGCTAGGTTAGCAAGGACTTTGAATGGAAAACGGAGGATTTTACACTTGAGCTGGAGATAAGAAGGAGGCACTGGAGTTTACTGAGTAGGAGGTGACACAATGAGATCCCTGTTTTAGAAGAATCTCTTTGGTGACTGAATGGAGGTTAGATTGGAGTCAAGAGAAACGTGAGGCAGGCTGTCACCCTAATAGCTATTGCAATAGTCTAGGTGTATGGTGATAAGGATGGAGGGCAGGGTCAGAGGAGAGAAGGAGATGCATTGAAGAGATGGCACTAAGGAGAAAATGACAAGCCTTGGTAGCACACTGGATATGGGGGCAAGAGATAGTGAGGAGTCTAGGACAACTCCTAGGTTGGATGCCTAAGGGGCTGGGAAGATAATGTTGCCCTGTACAAGAACAGGGAAGTTTGGGAAAAGAATGAATGATTCAAAGATCAGAGATTTAAAATTCGAGAGCAACCAGTCCAAATCCCTCATTTTTCACATTAAGAAAGAGGAGGAAAGTGAAATGAGTTGTCCAGGATCACACAGCTTGTAAATGTTTGAGATGATATTTGAACTCTCTTCTTCCTGACTCCAGATCTAGGACTCAATTCACTCCTTATAATGATCTCTTTCTACTTGGGTGGCCCATGTTTTTTATTCTGAGCATAAAGCTAGATGGTGCCTAGAGTCAGGAAGACTCTTTTTTGTGAGTTCAAATCAGGTCTCAGACACTTCCTAGCTGTGTGACCTTGGGAAAGTCATTTAAACTTGTTTGTCTGCATTTTCTCCCCTATAAAATGAACTGGGGAAGGAAATGGCAAACTGCTCCAGTATTTTTGCCAAAAAATTCCTAAATGGGGTCATGGAAAATTGGACATAACTGAAAGGGACTGAACAACAAAGTGTACCTGTCAATACTCCAATGAATAAGATGGTATGGCAGGCAAAAATGCTATTGTGCAATTGGGATATGTTAAGAGAGACCCAATGTCCAGGATGTGGGAAGTCATACTCCTGCTGTCTTCACTCATAGTACATCACTTTTACTTCTGGGCTATTTCAAGGGGGTCACTGAGAAGCTTACAATGGTCTAGGACCATACTGACAAAGATGTGGCACGTGTGCCCTAGGAGAAGACAACTGGGATGGCAAAGGTCCTTAAGTCCATGCCTTATGAGGACGAATTGAAGGAATTGCCCATATTGGGCTTTGATTAGAGAATGTTCTGGAGGGGATATGAGAGTCGTGGTAAACATTTAAAGGCCCTTCATGTGGGAGAGTGTATTTGACTTCAGGGAGAAAACCAGAGGCAATGGGAGAAAGCTGCAGAGAGATAAATTTAGGTTTAATGTTAGTATCCTGAATGCTCTAAACTTATTCTCTCAACCCACACCTGTACTGGCTGGGTGATTGATACTTCTGGTACTCTCCCTGATAGATCCAACACCAGTTAATATCTCCTCAATGCAATTAATAAACCCATTAGTATTTCCTTTCCACTGAATAACCAATGAACAGAGATTAGCTTTTATCAACATGCAGACTAGGAGTACAAACACATGCCCATAGAATTAGGGGTCACCCCAGTCCTTGGGAAAAGTGGGCTCTAACTTAAAGAAGTCTTGGCAGAGCTTTGATCCTCCTTCTGGGTGCAGCACAGGAAGTAGATGAGTTGCTTCCTTGCTTTCCATTTTACATGATCTGTTCTCTGTTGGATTGGGTTGAGAAGGCTGCTCCTCCAGACTGTGGCATCTCTGATTATTGGTAAACTCTGCTGACTCTTGGGAATGTTTGTATTTCACCAGGTCATTCTGTTTTCAATCCTTCTCCACACAAGAACAGGAAAGAACCAAAGGAACTTGGGCAACATTATTACTGTATCTTCTAGTCAAGGTTGGGCCTTGGGTGGGAAGGAAGGGTTCACTCTATACCAGGGAAGAAAGCATCTTGATTTGGGAAACTGTTGCCTTTTGCACGTGCACTCAGTTCTGTCTCAGTAGCAGATTTGTTTACTGCAGGGAAAGAGACAGGAGGCTGTCACACAATATCTATACATGCTTTGAAGCTGAGAGCCAGGTCATCACAAACTTCCAGAGTGAGTCTCACGTCTTTGCTCAGGTTCCCAGTCCTGAGTCATTATTGGTCAGTCAGTCCTCTATTATACCAAAAGACTTTTCTAACACTTAGAAGTATCCTAAAGTGGAATCCCCTGTCTCACAGGGTTGTAAGTTCACCCTCATCAAGGTGATGGGTTCGCCTTCAAATCTGGGTTGATGTTCATTTATCAAGGAAGTCTGGAGAGAATTCCTGTTAGGGTATGGCTTAATCTAGGTGGGTCCTAAGATCAGCAGCTCAGCTGGGACTAGAAGCCCAAGTCCTTGATTCTCCTCTAAGTTCCATTGCATTATATCACTAGCATCCATGTTCCAATGGATAATGTCCAAATCCCTAGGCAAAAGAAACTATTTTCCAGAGATAAAACAAAATTTCTCCCTAGATCCTAGTACCTAGAGCAGGAAGGTCCTTGAGAATTCCAATATAGAGCCTTTGAAGGTGACATCTTAATGGAAACTGCTTCTCATTAAGGCTACTTTGCTCTGCCTAGTTTTCCTTCCATTTCTGGGAAATATAGGAAGGAAGCTGGTACCCATTCATTCAAAGAATCAATAAGTCAGAGGAATGAAGAAAGTGACCAGATCAAGAGTGAGGGGCCAACTGGGCTCTTTGAGGCAGAGAAACACAGGTTGGACAATGACATCCAGTGGAAAGACACTCAAGTTCTGCCTGATCAAGAGAGTCAATGAAAGCACCAGACAAAGCAAATATCAAGATGTCCCTCTGTAACACACTGATTTTGGTTATTTCTGAAGTCCTGACTGGGTAAATTTTCAGTGCCTTAACTTGGTAGAGAGGCAGGATGCTCACATTCTGTTACAATTGCTAACCTTGGGGAAGCAGCTGCTTTGTATAAGTGGAATTGGGGAGTAAAAAGGTCTTGGTTTTAGAATTGTGGGGAAAAACTTGGTGTGAATTGAGCTTGTAAAAATGACATTTCTGGGGACTTCCAGGTAAACATAGCTGCAATCTAGACGCCACATGCTTCCTCTCCCTGGCACAGAACGAAATGGACTACATCAAAGGAGCATAAAAATCACCTTTGGAGGAATAGAAGGACTCCCCAGTACTCCCCAGTACCCCACAGAGGCAAAGGTACGTGGGGTTTGAACATTTCCACACTATAATAAGAAGGAGGAAAAGCTTGCACGGAAATGTGAACTGAGCCGCCCTTCCCCCCCCCCCATCTCCCCCACCAAACCAGAGTAAGCTACCAGACCACTCACTGGGACAGTGAGTGAGTGGGGAACGTCTCTGTCTGGGGGGTCACTCTAGGGTCCTTGGGATCTCGGGGCTACCAGGAAACAACATCTCAGGGCAGTTTCATGAGAGAATCCTGCACTAAGCACAGGGTCCTTGGAGCTTTACTTGGGGTTGTTGCGCTGAGTATCTGGGTGGAGCTGAATACCTAGGCAGTTTGGCTGTGATCAGGGCCCCAGAGCTCTAAGAAACCTCGGAGGCTGGGAAGAACTAGTCTGAGGCAACCTAAATTCACAGAAAACCCGTCCACATCACCCAGACCCCAGACCAAAAATGAAAGTGGAATAAAACCACCAAAGGGATGGCTCACATGGCCCAAAATCAAGCCTCCAGGAAGAAAGGGAAAAGGGTGACTATTTAAAACTTTTATGGTGAGAGTACCCAAGGAAAAGAAGAGAATGAGGATGAAATCCAAAAAAAAAAAAAATCAGAACATGCCTCCCAAAAAGGAAACTATCAACAAGCTCTGGAAGATCTCAAACTGGAGCTTACCCAAAAGATGGAAACCTTCTGGAAAGAAAAATGGGAGAAAGAGATCAGAAGTCTGATAGATAAGACTGCACAATTGGAGAAAGAGTGGGAAGCATCCAATAGAAGGGCAGACAAAGCTGAAAAGCAAAACCAGTCCCTAATGACCAGAATTAAGCAACTTGAAGAAAGTGAGATCATAAAACAGCAAGAATCAATAAAGCAAAGCCAAAAAATTAATGAATTAGAAGAAAACATAAAATATCTCACTGAAAAGGTCACAGACTGGAAAACAGAGGAAGAAGAGACAACTTCCTAATTATCGGTCTCCCAGAAAAACCAGAGATAAACAATAACCTTGATGTTATTCTACAGGAGATTATTGAAGAAAATTGCCCACAGGTTCTAGAACAAGGGGGCAAAATAGAAATAGAAAGGGTTCATAGAACACCCTCTATACTAAATCCCGAAAAGACAACCCCCAGGAATGTAATTGCCAAATTCAAAAGCTTCCAAGAAAAGGAGAAAATCCTACAAGAAGCCAAGAAGAGGAGCTTCAGATATAGGGGGGCTCCCATAAGGATCACACATGACTTAGCGGCTAACACACTAAGAGACCGCAAAGCATGGAACACGATATTTAGAAAGGCAAGAGAGCTGGGTCTCCAACCAAGAATCAACTACCCAGCAAAACTGACTATATACTTCCAAGGGAAAGTATTGGCATTCAACAAAATAGAAGACTTCCAAGCATTTGCTAAGAAAAGACCAGAACTTAGTGGAAAATTTGATATCCAAGCACAGAAAGCAAGAGAAACATGAAAAGGTAAATATGAAAGAAAGGGAAAAGGAGATAAATCTTATCTTTTTCTTTAAGTCAAACTCTCTTCTATAAGGACTACATTTACATCAAGTTATATATATTAATATGTGGGGAAAATGTTTTGTGTAACTCTCAAAAATTGTATGCATCATAAGAGTAGTTAGAAGAAACATGCATAGGGAAAGATTGGGGCATCAAGAAGATTTGGTGAAAGTGGGTGAAAAGAAAGGAAAAGGGGGGGGACCATTGATGATACTAAGATTTACTTCAAGAAATAGGGGGAGATTTAATAGAATAATCTTTCCCATATAAAGATACACATGAGAAGGGGAAGGGAAGAACTCTCTTATGAGAAGGAGAGGAAGAGAGCATGAAGTGGAATTACTTAAACCTTACTCTCAATGAAATCAAATCTGAGAGGGAAGAACATCTAGATCCAGTGGGATCCTGAATTCTATCTTATCCAACAAGGCAAGAAAGAAAGGAAACTTAAGGAGGGGGAGGTAGGAGGGAGTATAAAAAGGGAGGGAAGGAGAGGGGGAGGGGAAGGGAGCATAAAAAGGGAGGGGCTGGAAAGGGAAGCATCTCAAGGGAGGGGACTAGGGGGACTGACCCAAAGTAAATCACTGGTTCAAAAGGAGATAGCTAAAGAAGAAAGGTCAGAACTAGGGGAAGATATCAAAATTCCAGCGAATCCACAAATGACAATCATAACTTTGAATGTGAATGGGATGAACTCACCCATAAAATGTAGACAAATAACAGATTGGATTAGAACCCAAAACCCTACCATCTGTTGTCTTCAAGAAACACATATGAGGCGGGTCGATACTCAGAAGGTTAGAATTAAAGGTTGGAGTAAGACCTTTTGGGCCTCAACTGATAGAAAGAAGGCAGGAGTTGCAATCATGATATCTGACAAAGCCAAAGCAAAAATAGACCTGATCAAAAGGGATAGGGAAGGTAAATATATTCTGTTAAAAGGGAGTATAGACAATGAGGAAATATCACTAATCAACATGTATGAACCAAACGGAATAGCATCCAAATTTTTAATAGAGAAACTAGGAGAATTGAAGGAGGAAATAGACAGCAAAACCATATTAGTGGGAGACTTGAACCAACCACTATCAAATTTAGATAAATCAAACCAAAAAATAAACAAGAAAGAGGTAAAAGAGGTAAATGAAATCTTAGAAAAATTAGAGTTAATAGACATATGGAGAAAAATAAATAGGGACAAAAAGGAATACACCTTCTTTTCAGCACCACTTGGCACATTCACAAAAATAGATCATATACTAGGTCACAGAAACATGGCACTCAAATGCAGAAAAGCAGAAATAATAAATGCAGCCTTTTAAGATCACAAGGCAATAAAAATATTGATTGGTAAGGGTACATGGAGAGCCAAATCAAAAATTAATTGGAAATTAAATAATATGATACCCCAAAATTGGTTAGTTAGAGAAGAAATGATAAAAACAATTAATAATTTCATTGAGGAAAATGACAACGGTGAGACATCCTTTCAAACCTTATGGGATGCAGCCAAGGCAGTACTTAGAGGAAAATTCATATCCCTGAGTGCATATATTAACAAATTAGGGAGGACAGAGATCAAGGAATTGGAAATGCAAATCAAAAAACTTGAGAACAAACAAATTAAAAACCCCCAGCAGAAAACCAAACTAGAGATCCTAAAAATTAAGGGAGAAATTAATAAAATTGAAAGTGACAGAACTATTGAGCTAATAAAAAAGACTAGAAGCTGGTATTTTGAAAAAACAGACAAAATAGACAAAGTACTGGTCAATCTAATTTAAAAAAGGAAAGAAGAAAGGCAAATTAACAGCATCAAGGATGAAAAGGGGGATCTTACCTCCAAAGAAGAGGAAATTAAGGCAATCATTAAAAACTACTTTGCCCAACTATATGGCAATAAATATACCAACCTAGGTGATATGGATGAATATTTACAAAAATATAAATTGCCTAGACTAACAGAAGAAGAAATAGATTTCTTAAATAATCCCATATCAGAAAAAGAAATCCAATAGGCCATCAAAGAACTTCCTAAGAAAAAATCCCCAGGGCCTGATGGATTCACCAGTGAATTCTATCAAACATTCAAAGAACAGCTAACTCCAATACTATACAAACTATTTGACATAATAAGCAAAGAGGGAGTTCTACCAAATTCCTTTCATGACACAAACATGGTACTAATTCCAAAGCCAGGCAGGCCAAAAACAGAGAAAGAAAATTATAGACCAATCTCCCTAATGAATATAGATGCAAAAATCTTAAATAGGATACTAGCAAAAAGACTTCAGCAAGTGATCAGAAGAATCATTCACCATGATCAAGTAGGATTCATACCAGGGATGCAGGGCTGGTTCAATATTAGGAAAACCATCCACATAATTGACCACATCAACAAGTAAACCAACAAAAATCACATGATTATTTCAATAGATGCAGAAAAAGCCTTTGATAAAATACAACACCCATTCCTATTAAAAACACTGGAAAGCATAGGAATAGAAGGGCCATTCCTAAAAATAATAAACAGTATATATCTAAACCCATCAACTAATATCATCTGCAATGGGGATAAACTAAATCCATTCCCATTAAGATCAGGAGTGAAACAAGGATGCCCATTATCACCTCTATTATTTGACATTGTATTAGAAACACTAGCAGTAGCAATTAGAGAAGAAAAAGAAATTGAAGGCATTAAAATAGGCAAGGAGGAGACCAAATTATTGCTCTTTGCAGATGACATGATGGTCTACCTAAAGAATCCTAGAGATTCAACCAAAAAGCTAATTTAAATAATCAACAACTTTAGCAAAGTTGCAGGATACAAAATAAACCCACATAAGTCATCATCATTTCTATATAATTCCAACACAGCTCAGCAGCAAGAACTAGAAAGAGAAATCCCATTCAAAATTACCTTAGACAAAATAAAATACTTAGGAATCTATCTCCTGAGACAAACACAGGAACTATATGAACACAATTACAAAACACTTTCCACACAACTAAAACTAGACTTGAACAATTGGAACAATATTAACTGCTCATGGATAGGATGAGCCAATATAATAAAAATGACCATCCTACCCAAGCTCATCTATCTATTTAGTGCCATACCCATGGAACTTTCAAAAAAATTTTTTTTACTGATTTAGAGAAAACCATAACAAAGTTCATTTGGAAGAACAAAGGATCAAGGATATCCAGGGAAATAATGAAAAAAATACAAAGGAAGGTGGCCTTGCGATACCAGATCTCAAACTGTACTATAAAGCAGTGGCCTTTGAAACAATATGGTACTGACTAAGAGACAGAAAGGAGGATCAGTGGAATAGACTCAGAGTCAGTGACCTCAGAAAGACAGTCTTTGGCAAGCCCAAAGATTCAAGCTGTTGTTACAAAAATCCACTATTTGTTAAAAACTGCTGGAAAAATTGGAAGACAGTGTGGGAAAGATTAGGTGTAGATCAACACCTCACACCCTACACCAAGATAAATTCAAAATGGGTTAATGACTTGAACATAAAGAAGGAAACTATAAGAAAATTAGGTGAACACAGAATAGTATACATGTCAGACCTTTGGGAAGGGAAAGACTTCAAAACCAAGCAAGAATTAGAAAGAGTTACAAAATGCAAAATAAATAATCTGGAATACATCAAATTAAAAAGTTTTTGTACAAATAAAACCAATGTAACTAAAATCAGAAGGGTAGCAACAAATTGGGAAACAATCTTCATAAAAACCTCTGACAAAGGTTTAATTACTCAAATTTACAAAGAACTAAATCAATTGTACAAAAAATCAAGCCATTCTCCAGTTGATAAATGGGCAAGGGACATGAACAGGCAGTTCTCAGCCAAAGAAATCAAAACTATTAATAAGCACATGAAAAAGTGCTCTGTGTCTCTTATAATCAGAGGGATGCAAATCAAAACAACTCTGAGGTATCACCTCACACCTAGCAGATTGGCTAACATGACAGCTATGGAAAGTAATGAATGCTGGAGGGGATGTGGCAAAGTAGGGACACTAATTCATTGCTGGTGGAGTTGTGAATGGATCCAACCATTCTGGAGGGCAATTTGGAACTATGCCCAAAGGGTGATAAAAGACTGTCTGCCCTTTGATCCAGTTATAGCACTGCTGGGTCTGTACCCCAAAGAGATAATAAGGAAAAAGACTTGTACAAGAATATTCATAGCTGCGCTCTTTGTGGTGGCCAAAAATTGGAAAACGAGGGGATGCCCTTCAATTAGGGAATGACTGAATAAATTGTAGTATATGTTGGTGATGGAATACTATTGTGCTAAAAGGAATAATAAAGTAGAAGAATTCCACGGAGACTGGAACAACCTCCAGAAATTGATGCAGAGTGAGAGGAGCCGATCCAGGAAAACATTGTGCACAGAGACTTATACATTGTGGTACAATCAAAGGTGATGGACTTCTCCATTAGTGGCAATGCAATGTCCCTGAACAATCTGCAGGGATCTAAAAAATACTATCCACAAGCAGAGGATAAATGGTGGGAGTAAAAACAATAAGGAAAAGCAACTGCCTGACTACAGGGGTGGAGGTGATAGGATTGAGGAGAGACTCTAAATGAACACTCTAATGCAAATACCAACAACATGGAAATGGGTTAGAAACAGGAACACATGTGATAACCAGTGGAATCGTGTTTTGGTTATGGGAGAGGGAAGGGTGGTGGGAGGGGGTGGGGAGGAAAAGAAAATGATCTTTGTTTCCAGTGAATAATGCTTGGAAATGACCAAATAAAATAGTGTTTAAAAAAAATGACATTTCTTAAGCCTTGGATAAGGTATTTCTTGTCTTTGGGTTAGAAACCATTCCTTGATGACTTTGCCAGGCTGTGGTAAGGAAGAGATGATTTAATGCAGGTGAAGTTCTTCAAAGTCTGAAAGATTTTGGTAAGTAAATGTGATACAAAGCTATTGTTTTATAAGAAAGGACAAGGAGATGGTTGTAGAGAAACCCTGAAAGAGCTTTTATGAACTGATGCAAAAGGAAATGAGCAGAAATAGAGAACAAATGATACCATAACAGAAACATTGTGAAAATGACTCACATGCAAGACTTAAGCATATTTCACATTTCCAGAGAACCAATGATGAAAAATGCTCTCCATTTCCTAGGAGGTATGATGGATCAAGTGGAAGAAGGCAGCCATTTTTGGAGATTGTTTTTCTTGGCTTTGCACATTGTTACAAGTGTTTTCTTTCTTTTCTGAGTTATGGAGGTCAGGTGGGGTTGAGGGAGGAAAAAATAGTTCATTGAAATTTTTATTTAGGTATTTAGTAAATATTAGCAAGTGTTGTTGCCTTTCTAAACTGAGACAAGGTCTGGTGCTAGTTCATGTTATTTTGCTTTAATTTGGGAGAAACTTTAGAACTTTGCATAAAAAGTCAGGGCAGGGAGGGACATTAGAATATAGAAGAGAGAAAGAAAGTCAGAGCAGTGAGGGGCCTAAAACAGAAAGAAAATGGGATACCTAATTTGGGAAGGAGTTTAGAACACTCAACATGGGATTTCAGAGTTAGAAAGTAGCTTAGAATATAGAATGTCAGAGCTGTAAGAGACATCGAGATTATTTCACTAAGTGGCTCCCAGGCTATGGATCATGGAGTTACCAGGAGTCCTCTGCCCAAGAAATCTTTTTTGTGAACTAATAAATAATTATACCTCACAGTTGTATGACTATCAAGTTTATGTATGTGCTTAATAATATATTTGATTAGTTCATTATACATTCATTTAAAAGCATTACTGAATGAATCTGCCACTCCTCTCCTTTTTAAAATTATAAATCAATGAGCACTTGAGACTATAACTGCTTTCATGTGGTGATATCTGTTTATAATTTTAACATTAAAAAGGGATATTTATACTTAAAATTATTTTTAAGCTGCCAGATGGAAGTCTTACCTGTCCCCTCTTCCCACTCCAGCTCATAGATAAGAACACTGGGACCTAGAGTGGGCCCTTGACTCAGGTGACGAATAGTAAATGGCAGAGGGATCTGAATTCAAGCCTTTTGATTGCAGAACCACCAGCCTTTCTGGTATCCCTAAAAAAGATGCTCTTCACATGATAACCTCCCCCTATAAAAGTCCATTGGTATCGTCTAAGAGCCCCCAGGACCAAAAGGGTCATTGTCAAGTGACCGAAGCTGAAACATTTTCCAGCCTTGGGAGGCATTGCTGTCAGTCTAGACTCCACTGGGCCCTGTCTGCCATCATTCTTCGAGCTATGTCTCCTGGGAAGACTGGGAAGGGCTCTGACTGACATTGCTCCTTCTCCCTCCTGATGATAATCGATCAGTAAATCATCACTGTCTCTAACATTTGCCCGGCACTGGGGATCATTGATCCAGAGCTAAAGGGACCTCAGGGATTGTCTGGTCACAGGGGCTCTTCATCTAAAGTCTGTGAACTTCTAAAAATTTAATTTATTCTAACTATATTTCAATGTAACTGGCTCCCGTGGTAATCCCGTGTATTTTATCTCTTTAAAAACATGATTCTGAGAAAGACTTCACTAGGCAGCCTACACGAAAGAGGTGTGAGTCCCCCATCTTGTCCAATCAGCTCATCATTGAGAGATGAGGGGGAAGAAAAGGCACAGAGATATGCCTAGGATCATACGGGTATTAAATTCCAGAGATAGAAGTTGAACCCAGGTCCTGGTTAATGACACCTTGTTTCAGTGATGAAAAAAATTGAGGTTTTGAGGAGCAAGAGAAAGGAGATAGAAGAATTCCAAGAGCTGTCATTAACCCCAGGACAATTTGACTGGGGACAGATTTATTGAGAAAGGGGGGTGGGAGTGGCAAAGAGCAATGAGCTCCAGGTCTGGAGTCAGAGAGCCCAGGGGCTGAATACGAGTCTGTTCCTTCTCTCTGTGTGACCTGCTCCTCTTTGGGCCTCAGATCCCTCTCCTGTAAAATGAGGGCTGGGCTAGATGACATTTGGCGTCCCTTCTAGTCCTAAAGGAAGATTCCACAGTTCAGTTATTTGGGGTCTTTAGCTTTCATTGAGCTTGTCTGTTCTACTTCATCTCCCTGAAAGATGTAACTTTTGTTGCAGCTCAGGCAGGAAAGGGGAACCCCCATTGCTCAGAGTGGATAGTTTGTGTCTGCTTTGTCCCCAGACTGTTTGCAACAGAAGCTTTGTTGTGTTCTGTGAATTTCCCAATGGGTTTCATTGTTAATAAAATAAGATAAGAAAAGAAACAAAGAACTTGAGATCACCCTTGAGATCCAGCCTCTCCCAGCTCTTTGACCTTGGGGAAGTCACTTCCTTGTTCCTGTACAGATCTCAGATTTTTCCTCTGACAAATAGGGACATCGACTTCTGCCTTACCTGCCTCACAGAAGCAAGAGGAAAGAAAAACTTTGTGATTATTGATCCTTAGCAAAATAGGAGCCATTATTTCTTACTCTGAGTATTACCACCATTATTAGTAACAATAGGATTCATTACTATTCATCTTCATGACATTAATGCGGTGCTGGGGATAGAGGCGAGCCTGGGAATCAGGAAGGCAATGCCCAAGTCCTGCCCTGGGCAATAACCGGGAGGGAGCTGGACTTTCCTTGGTACTTTTTCAGATTCTTAGTAGTAACTCAGTTGTTTTTGCAGAAACCATGCCTTGGTCATCTCTTGTTCTCCTCCAGTGCCAAGTTCGGCACCTTGAACCCAGGGGACACTAGAAAGGCTGCCTGGATTGAAGGCTTTTGGACGCTGTCTGGGGGCACTGTCGTCACTGTGATGCACTCAATTTGACTTATCACCAAATCTTTACATGCCCCTGTGAGCAGGATTTTAGGGCATGACAAATATGTGGGCTCATAAAACTTCTAATAAAGACCGTCCCTCCCTCATCCTGCCTGGCATCTGCCTACTTTCTTTCCCCTTGTCTGACCATGGGACATGGTAAGTAGCCACATTTTGTAGCAGTAAAATAACATTATTACAAATGCTTATGATGAGCTCTGATTTCTTCCTATCAAGCCTCCCACCACTGAGCCAGAGCACCTTCTTCCATTGTTTGCTCCCCATCTCTATTGTTCCATTAGACCTCCCCAGGGGGCATTCCCAGCATCCCGGGACCTTCTGCTAGTTGTCTTTATTAAGGATGCCCCACGAGGGGCGTTCAGTAGATCCTTTCCATTCCCACCAGGGGACTTGTGATGGCATTAATAATATAGCAGGTCAAGGTTTACAAAGTGCTTTTCTCCCAACACCCCAATGAGATGTTCACACATTCCGACCCTCACTTTTCACATGAGAAAACTGAGACTCAGAGAGGGAGGGAACTTGTCCAAGGTCACCTAGTTGGGTGGTGACTAGACTCATGTAGGTATTCAGCCAAGTACTTCACTGCTCTGTCAACGTGGAAATCTCGAGATCCCCAGTTTATTTAGTTTGAGGGTAGAAACCCCAGGTTTTGACCTTGTCACAGGAGAGTTTCCCCCTGAGGGAAAGTCCCACTTAGCCAGACAATAGACATCCACTTCAGCTTTGGAGCAGTGGTAAGGGATCAGTCTCACCAGCTGAAGGTCCAGAGTTTGATCCTGGAAAGGAGGGTGTGATATACTGGGAAAGTCTTCTGGAGACAAAAGAGCCTCTTGACTTCAGATGGGGTCTACCTCGCACCTGCAGTGGATGCCTATTGTCTGGTGAAGTGGGACCTTCCCTCAGGGGGAACCTCTCCTGTGACAAGGTCAAAACCTGGGGTTTCTACCTCCCAACTAAATAAACTGGGGATTTCTAGATTTCCACGTTGACAGCTCTTTGCGTTTATTCTTCAGTCATTCTGTTGTATTGTATCTTTGGTGATCTTGTGGGCCATACTGTCTGGTGGGGTGTGTTTCTTGGCAGAGATACTGGGGTGGTTTGCTGTTTTCTTTTCTGGTGGATTAAGGTATACAGAAAGTAAATGACTTGCCCAGGGTCACACAGCTAGTAAGTTTCTGAGGCCAGATTTGACCTCAGGCCTTCTGATGCCAAACCCCTGATTCTATCCACTGAGCCACCTAGCTTTCTTTTTTTTTACCACAGCATACTAATAACAATGACCATGTTCATAACAATGATAGCAACAATAATAATAACTTAGAAGATGAATTTATATTTTAATAATTTTTTATTCAACTTATAAAAAGCATCTATTTCTATGCCTACACATAAAACATATAATAATAAAAATATAATATTGTCCCAGGATGGTTTCTAGCCAAACTATCAAATCAAAATAAGAAGAAAAGGAAAATGAAAAACAAAACAAAAAAACCCCAAACTCCTCGCAAAAATAGAATTTTGTAATTAAAAATAAAAGAAAAACTCTCACAACTAAGATCCCATTTAACCTTAGGATTTAGATTGGAAAGGAACCAAAGTGAGCATTTAGCCCAGGGATTCTTCACCTTTTTCTTTTGTTTGTTTGTTTCATGGACTCGGGATTTGCTGAAGCCAGCTCCTACTAGCTCATGAGAGCCAATCAGTGAATTTTCAGTTTGGATGTTTATAGCTAGGAAATCAGCAAGCTACAAATCTAGGCTTCATTGTTTGTTGACTGTCTAGATTTACAAGAGTGATGGGGAAAACAGAGACCATACAGTTTAAACTTAACAGTGTGTTGTATGCATGTACATAGGCATGCATATATATTTACTTAGTTAATTCATTATTTTTGGAAACAAAACTGTTAAACATTTACTAGCATACCCCTGAATGGATCCCTTTGACAGCATGAGAAAGCTTATAGAACCTTTTGTCATAATGTGTTTTTTAAAATCATAGTGAAGGAAATACTAAATTTCTGCAAGAGATCAGCAAAAATTGATATGCAATCTTTTTTCCTATCTAAGTTTCTGGCTCCTCTGAGGTCTCTTCTGTCTTCTCACAGTGGTCAGATTAGCTACAAGGATAAAAAGGCAAAATGACAAATGTTGGAGGAGATGCGGGAAAATGGGGACACTAATACACTGTTGGTGGAACTGTGAATTGGTTGAACCATTTTGGAGAGAAATCTGGAATTATATCTAGAGGGTTATATACTTAGAAATAGTGATGCCACTATTGGGTCTGTTTCCTAGGATGGTCAGGGAAAAAGGAAAAGAAACGATATTTTCTCAAATGTTTCTAGCAGTTCTCTTTGTGGTGGCAAAGAACTGAAAACTGAAGGATACGATCATGAGGGAATAGTACTGCCCTGTAAGAAATGAAGAGCAGGCTCGTTGACAACGTCTAAGCAATCAACCAAAGACCCCCCCCCCCCAATAAAAACCCATGGAAAGGCATACATGAAATGATGAAAAGTGAAATGGGCAGAACCGAGAGAACATTAGAAACAGCCATAGAATGAATGCTTGAAGAATAACTTGTGTATGTCCACCTCCAGAGAAAGCTGAGAAGTAGAAACATGAATGACCAAGTTCATAGATGCATTATTTTTCTTAAATGATGCCTTCTCTAGGGTGGGAAGGGGAGGAAAGAGGGACATAACTGGGAATTTTAACATAATTGACAAACATTAATAAAATTATTTAAAAAAACCAGCCTGTGGACTGGAGGTGCAACACTCCTATATAGTTCCCTACTCTTATCTCTCTGGTGAAGGCAATGAGGACCAGAGAGGGGAAGGGTTTTTCCCCAGGATCACACAGCTATTGGGGACAGGACTAGCACTAGAGGGCATGTCTAAAACCATTGTCTCCTCCCTCCTCCTCCCCCAAATAGATGTGAGTCATTTCTCTGGATCAGGCTGTAGCTCCACTAATCTAAGGAATCACTCATTTTTGGTCATTGTGTGTAGATGGAGGTGGAGGAAGAAAGAATGATGGAGAAGATACTCTTTTATATAGAAGCCAAAGGCATTGTTTTCTGGGGAGAGTGAATGGTTTTCTGTGCGGACAGTACAGAACTGATGAATGGACTTGATCCTGGCAGGGTCCCTGCCTTTCTGTGACCTCAGCGCAGTGTTTGACATCAAACTCAACAGGTAAGCAGAGGCAGCCCCTCTTCCCCCCTACTTTGGCCTTGGGGTCAAAAGATCCAGCTCCTTCTGTCCAAAGTGCCCTGGCTCTCTGGCCTTGGCCAAGACCTCCAATCTCCTCTTCTGTGAGATGGACAGAAGGATCTCTGTCCTGCACCCTCTGAGACCTGTTTTGAACATCAGAAGAGAAAAAAAAAAGGAGAGAACGCTTCATCCTGGAGACAAAGCCAGATGAACTGTGGTTTACTCAGGACAGGATCTGCTGAATCTTAGTGGGTTGCCGAGACACAAAGAATTTAAGTGCTTCCTTGTTCATAGCTAGTGAGTAGTAACAGTATTGAACCCCCAGAATTTTGGACTCTAAGGCCACTTTGCTCCTACTACACCCCACTTGCAGCATTTGTGACAAGTTAGCCTCTGTGGCACAGTAGATAGAGACAGGAAAATTCATCTTTATGGGTTCAAATCTGACCTCATATACTTACTAGTTGTGTGATCCTGAGCAAGTCACGTCATTCTTTTGCCTTAGTTTCCTCATCTGTAAAATGAGCTGTAGAAGGAAGTGACAAACTGCTACAGTATCTGTGCAAGAAATCTCCAAATGGGGTTATGAATAGTTAGATAGAGCTGCAAAAGCCTTCTTTAAAACCCAGCAGACGTAGGCAAAGATGGCATCACTAGGCATTATCTGAGAACCCCATGCCCTTCCCTCTTCCCTCTGTCTTTCTGCAGATTAGGAAAGCCATTCCCAGACAGATGACAAATTAATGTCAAAACCAAGAGCAGAAGCAATTCAATTGGGGAATGATAAGGAAGAAGCTCAGATTTCACTTTATCCTAAATTCGCACACTGAGCTTTGGACAATCAAAAGCCAAACAAGATTTTCGTTTTTCCCACAGAAAATGGGGAAATCTCACCAAGCATCAGGCCCCTGCTGAATAGTTATACTGTCTCTGACTCTGGCTCAATAAATGGCATTTTATATAATTGTAAGTTATCATCACACACGTGAAAGGAAATCAACATGGGAAGTAGCCCTCTGGGAAAGGAATTTTTGCTTGGAAAATATAGAGCATGATCAAGAGCTTAAGTAATAGCATAGATCCTTCACTTGAGTGCCTCCCTTCCCTAATATGAAAACATTTGGAGAACCCAGAAAGATGGGCTGAGTCAACATCTTTGAGAAGAAGGCTACTCAGCATCAAAGTCTATATGCCCAAGGAAGGTCTCTGTTGAGGGATTCTTTGAAGAGGTGGAGGAGGTGGAACAGTCTGGAAAGTGAGAGGAGCTGGGAACAAATATGGGTGGGGCACTCCATGCCAGCTAGGGACCTGACAATCATGGAGGTAACATGACTCACCTAAGATCACTAAGTGAATACATGGCAAAGATCCAGCTTTCCACTGCATGGTTGAAAATCAACTACTATGTTTCAGGCTCTGTGTTAGACACTGGGCAGATGAAGACAGAGCTGAAATAGTGCCAGCCCTCAGGAAGCTTACTTTCTATTAGCTCATAAGTGCAGAGCTTGGACTCATGCTTAGGTCTTCTCCATTTAAAAAAGGAGGAAACTGAGGCTTGGCTAGCTTAAATAACTTGAAAACATCATCCAGACAAGTTAATGGTGAATCCGAGACCACATAGCAAGTCCCCTGCTCCTCTGTCTGGATCCTCTCTACGCTTACTCATCTGTATGTATCTCTGATCTTCTTTTCAAATGGTGGACCAAACCACAGGAGGCTCGACTTGCCTAGTTATCGGTAAATGGGGACAGTAGGCAGCTGAGCTGCTCATTATAATTCCACTGGCTAATTCACTATACATCATTAAAAATTTAAAATCTATCCTTTTTGTCAAGTGCCTTTCCTTATATTAATTATCTAATCACAACAGACTCAATTGATTAATAGCCTTTGTTAAACGTGGTTCCAGCTTCTCAGGGAGGCCCCTCTGGGAACAGAATCATCCCTTATTACAGGAAAGGCTACAATAAAATAAGGTTGATGTTTGAGGGGCCCTTAGAATAGGCAGGCCAGGGGGATGGAGAGATAAAAGAAGCTCAGACTATAAGGAAGCTCAAAGCAGTGGACAGTAGGGGTTTGGTAAGAAAATGCTATAAATTTAGCATAGTAGACAGTGCTGAGCTTGGATTTTGGAGAGCTGAGTTCAAATCCTGCCTCTAATACTTACTAGTTGTTTGACTTGGAGATTAACAATCATTTTCTTATTAGTAAAGAGAAGAGAATGATAATTATGGGACTACTAATATCACAGACCTCAGTGAGTGGTTCTAAGGAGACAAAATAGAAATAAAGTATTATGCCAACCATAAAGGCACGTTATAAACTATCGGCAGTACAGTGTCATGGAGGGAGCTCTGGACTCAAAGAGAGAAGACCTCAAGGTTGATCCAGGCACCCAACTAGTTGAGTGACCTTGGAGTGGCCTTTCACCTTTATTCCTTATTCCTATCCTTGAAATAAGAGAGAGGGGGGTGGGATGAGATGATCCCAACTAACATTTTCTCTTCTGCGGTCCCTTCCCAGCTCTGCTATTCTATACTCTAAGGTGCTTACTAGGATCTGACACTTTCTAGAATCTCTCTAGGCTTTGCAATTGGTTTCTAAATTCTAAAATTCCTCCCAGATCCAATATGGTTTGTTCTTGCTCTGAGGTCTTTTCCAGTTCTGACATTTAATTTTATGGATCCTCAGCTTCCACAGAAATTATCAGATCCCTATTAATGCATTGCTGGTGGAATTGTGAATGGATCCAACCATTCTGGATGCCAATTTGGAACTATGCCCAAAGGGCTTTAAAAGACTGCCTGCCCTTTGATCCAGCCATATCACCGCTGGGTTTGTACCCCCAAAGAAATAACAAGGAAAAAGACTTGTACAAGAATATTAATAGCTGTGCTCATTGTGGTGGCAAAAAATTAGAAAATGGGGGGATGCCCTTCAATTGGGGAATGGCTGAACACATTGTGGTATCTGTTGGTGATGGAATACTACTGTGCCCAAAAGAATGATGAACTGGAAGGATTCCATGTGAACTGGCACAACTTCCAGGAAGAGATGCAGAGTGAAAGAACAGAATCAGGAGAATATTGTACACAGAGACTGATACACTGTGGCACAATCAAGTGTAATGGACTGTGGAAGAGAGAGAAAATGGGAAAGCATGCAACAAGAGTTTGGAGCAGCTGAGTGATGACCTGTCAGTCAAATGAAAGTGTTCTTTTTAATAGCTAGAATTGGACTATTGTATTCAGATACAGTAGGTCTTAATATGCCTTGTTCTAGCAAACTATTTATGATCAGTATTATTCCTTTTCTTTCTTCTTTACTTAATTTGTATTGTGGTATCTTAGGCGGTATTCCTTCCCTGACCTCAATCCTGACTGGTGTCGGTGACTTGATCCTACCCACATCATTTTGATGTTTTGAAAACACCCCCTGTGGTATATCTTTTAGTATTTCATACATAGATGTTACAATTTGTATTTTCTCAGGTTCTTCTTCTAGTTGTTCTAGGTATAACAATGGGTAGTGTTTTAGTGAATTCTTGGGTAAATGCAAGTAAATTTTCCCAGATTTTTCACATTGCAAAGTTGTTTGAATCTTACACACACACACACACACGCACACACACACACACACACACACACACACACATAAACAAACCCATCCTAAAATGTTATCTGGACATGAGGAAATTAATAGGAAAGTATGATCTATGATGAGAGCACACAATTTGACCATTGCGCTTTTGAGCTTAAGGACCTGTTGTATCTGTCCTGTAGCTCCAGCTTCAGAAACCATGCTCCCTATGTTGTTATCCCCTGGACATATCTTTAGGACAGATTTTGAAGCATCGGTATATAAGAGAGCTTTATCGTTTTTCTTGTTGTGATTGAATTACTTAGTTGTTCTTATGTATTTCTTCTTCTAAATCAACTCAGGGGTGAGTTTATGATGTTTCAAATGAATTACTTTTTCTCTTCTCTATCTTAAATAAAAGGCTTTATTGGGGAAGAGAGAGAAGGATAAGAAAATGGAAGGAAAGAGGTATTTTGGGGTTTTCCCCTCATTAAGATGAGTCTTAGATTGGAGGATGGTGAAATATAGTTCAATTGGGAGAAATGGCTGATAGGTCTGGAAGTTCAGTCTCTATCATCAACAAATCAAGTCAGAGAGAGAGAGAGAGAGAGATCTGGACTTCTGTCTTGCTTTCTTCTGTCTTCAAAATCAAAAGACTTTTGTTTCAAAATCAAAAGAAAACTCCTTCTTCCCTCCTTCAAGGCAACAAGGTTCAGCCCATAGTTGATCTGGCTTCCAACTGCCTTTCATGGTAACATTCCAAAAAAGAATGCTCTCATTTGACTGACATTTGAATCAGCTGCTCCAAACTCTTGTTGCATGCTTTCCCATTTTCTCTCTCTTCCACAGGACTTTTCCACTAGTAGCAATGCAATGATCCAGAACTATTAGGTGGGACTTATGAGAAAGAACACCATCCACATCCAAAGGAAGAACCGTGGGAGCAGAAACACAGAAGAAAAACAACTGCTTGATCACATGGATTGATGGGGATATGATTGGGAATATAGATTCTAAATGATCACCCTAGTGAATATATTAATAATATAGAAATGGGTCTTGATCAGTGACACATGTAAAGCCCAGAGAAATTATGTGTCAGCTATGGGAAGGGGATTGGAGGGGAGGGAAAGAACATGAATCTTGTAACCATGGAAAAATATTCTAAATTAATTAAATAAAATAAAAAAAATAAAAAGCAAAACTCTAAACAAATGAAAAAAAAACTGGGGAAAAAAAAGAAATTATCAGGTCCCTGACCATCTGCATTCTCAAGTTCCTTCCCAGGTCTGTCATTCAATGTTTGAAGGTACCCCTATTTCTGCCATTGTCTATTCTAAGGTGCCCCCTTGCCTTGGTCTTAGTTTTTTTCTTTTCTTTTTTTTAATTTTATAGTATTTTATTTGATCATTTCCATGCATTATTCATTAAAGACAAAGATCATTTTCTTTTCCTCCTCCCCACCCCCCATAGCCGACGTGTGATTCCACTGGGTATCACATGTGTTCTTGATTAGAACCCATTGCCATGTTGTTAATATTTGCATTAGAGTGTTCGTTTAGAGTCTCTCCTCTGTCGTGTCCCCTCAACCGCTGTAGTCAGGCAGTTGCTTTTCCTCGGTGTTTCTACTCCCACAGTTTGTCCTCTGCTTATGGATAGTGTTTTTTCTCCTAGATCCCTGCAGATTGTTCCGAGACATTACACCGCCACTAATGGAGAAGTCCATTACGTTCGATTATACCACAGTGTATTAGTCTCTGTGTACAATGTTCTCCTGGTTCTTCTCCTTTCGCTCTGCATCACTACCTGGAGGTTGTTCCAGTCTCCATGGAATTCCTCTACTTTATTATTCCTTTGAGCACAATAGTATTCCATCACCAACAGATACCACAATGTGTTCAGCCATTCCCCAATTGAGGGGCATCCCCTCGTTTTCCAGTTTTTGGCCACCACAAAGAGCGCAGCTATGAATATTCTTGTACAAGTCTTTTTGTCCATTATCTCTTTGGGGTACAGATCCAGCAGTGCTATGGCTGGATTAAAGGGCAGACAGTCTTTTATGGCCCTTTGGGCATAGTTCTTGGTCTTAGTTTTTAAGACTCCTCCTAACTCTGTTTGTTAGATCCTATAGTCTGAAGTCTCTTTTTGCTTCAGCCTTCTATATTCGAAGGTCTTTCCCAACTCTGACATTTTATGCTCTATATTCTAAATTTCTTCCTAACCCTGCTTTAGAGACCTTTCCACTTATTTTTCACTCTTTGTAAGGTATATCCCAGCTCTGACCTTCCCTGCTATTTATTCTATCTCTATTCTTAACTTTGTTCCATGGTCCATGTCATTTGGTCCCTTTGATTATATATTTTTTTCTTCTATGTCTAAGATTTCTCCCTAGTCTGACATTCTATGTTGTAGGGTCCCTGCTATTCCTCGCAGTTGATGTGCTATGTCTTAAGGCCCCATAGAGCTCTGACTGCTGGGATTCTATTTGAGTAGACTGTGTGCAGCTCTGACTTTCTCTGGGCTAGGGGATCTCCCAGCCCTTATATTCTAGGCTTCTTTTTTGAGCCGAATATAAACTCTGAGCATATTATCTCCATCACAGAGTGGCAGAAGGCAGTTAAACAGCTGGAGACCAGGCAGAATGGGGCCTGGCATGTGGCAAAATATGGAGAAGCACAATTAAATTTGAGGTTTGTAGTTTTATTTATGTAATTCATTTTGAAAAGGGAAACAAGTCGATATGGAAGAACAGCATCAATTATTTAATATTTTGCCCCCTACCAATGGAAAGATCCGTGGTTTCAACTGTGAGACAGTCCCATCTTGGAGTACGGGAGCCTGGCAATTATCTTTGCCCCTTTCCAGAAGGTACCAGCTGGATATCTGCATATTTGCTGCCCTCAGAGACAAATGCCATGGAATGGCTGAAAAAGCTTATTTCATCAGCTTGGGGCTAATGGTGGAGAGGTCTTCAAATGCTGCCTCAGATCTTTAGTACACCCAGGAAATAGTCCCATCTTATTTCTAGGTCTATTTGCAGTTACAGACTGTGCCCATAGACCTTATCTCTTTTGATCCTCACAATAATATTTTCAATGCCAGAAGCATAACTATGGAGGGACAGTCAGAGCTTTTCACCAGCATGGCCACATCTAGAAAGAATGAGTTTATTGGCAGAACCATGCCAGGATATAATCTTCTCAAACCACCCCCTCTTCCAACTCCCTTTTATAGCTGAAGATTCTAAAAGTTTAGGGAAGGAAAATGACTGTCATACTATCATGTGATATAGAGTTGAGAGTGACAGTAGAAGTCATCTATTATAACCCTATTATTTTGCAGATGATGAAACTGAGGTCCAGAGAAGGGAAGTACATTACCCAAGATTGTAGAGGTAGTGCGAAGAAGGGATGAGACTTGAACCCAGGTCTTCTGACTCCAAACAAGTTCTCTTTCCACTGTATAATACTGTTTCCAGTCTGCTTACTAAGTGGTGGCACCAAACTTGAACTCGGGTCCTCTTTCATCAAGGTCAGATTGGTTGTCCCTAAACCAAGCCACCTAGAAGACATCCTCAGAGCTGAAAATGAGTGAGAGACCAGGTACTTCTCCCTTAACCATCTACTTCAAAGGTTCCCAAAAGGCTCTCCTTAATTTGATGGACTGACAGAAATGAAGGTAAAGGAAGCATAAATATACCAAGGTGACTTGGGAAATGGGGTACCCCTGGTCAGGGAACTGGCAAAAGCTGAAGGTCCTCCATATGCCTATGCTTCATCCCCACAGAAACAGCTCTGAATTATATAGCAATCATCCACTGGAGAAACTCAAGGTATGAGTCTTAAAAGGGGGAATTCAACTCAACCGACCCAATAAACATTGATTAAAAAAACCCCAACCAAACAAAACTATGTAGTTCAGGGTATTGCAGTAAGTGGGGGGGGGCATTAAAAAACAAACAAACCCATAAATAATCTTAGTCCTCAATCAGTAAATCAATCAACAAACTTGTCCTAAGGTCTAGTTGTTATTTCAGTCCTTTCTTACTCTTCATGACCCCATTTGGGATTTTCTTGGCAAAGATAATGGATTGAGTGGTTTGTGTTTCCTTCTCTAGCTCATTTTACAGATGAGGAATTTAAGGCAAACAGGGTTAAGTGAGTTGCCCAGGGTCATCATAGCTAGTAAGTATCTGAGGCTGGATTTGAATTCAGGTCTACCTGCCTGTGGGCTCTGGTGCTAGTAGAGAGCTTATATTTTACAAGTCAACAAGTCAAGTCCACAAACATTTATTAAGTACCTTCCATGTACCAGGCACTGTCCAAGTGATGGGGATACAGAGAAAGGCATAACAGAATCCCAGCTCTCAAGGAACTCTCATTGGTATGGGAGAGACAACATTTCAGCAACTATGAACAGGCAAACATATGCAGGCTAAATTGGAAATAGTCAAGAGAAGGAAGGCAATAGAATAGGGAAAGTCCAAGGAGGCAGAGATGAGGATAGACAGCATTCCCAGCCTGGGGGCACGGCCAACCATAAAAATAATATTTACCCAGAGGAGTCAAGACTAAGCAATTGCATAAGGGTCAGAGGAGACACCGCCCTACACTGTATATACTCCTTACGATCTGTGCTTTAAACAATGTAGTTGAAGATAGAAGAAAAATAGAATCAAAGAATCAGTTAATAAGGGTTACTGAGCACCTACTATGTGCCAGGCACTGTGCTAAATGCCAGGGATACAAATACAAAGAATAATCTCTATTCATAAGGAGCTTGAGGAAGAATCAACAAGGACATGAATAGCAGAAATATAAGATGAATAAATAGAATTATAAAGATAATAGTTAAAAACAAGGTGGTTTGGGAGGGAAAAATAGACACTGATTTGGGGGGGGGGGTGGACTCCATGAAGAGAATGGTGCTTGAGCTGTGTCTTCAAGGGAGAGAAGAAAGCAAGAACGAAGGGCATTTGAGGCATGGGAAATGGCTGGTGCAAAGACAAGGAGAATGGGAGATGCAGGAAAGGAGATGGAAGGTTATGGAAAAGGATCTTGAGTAGACAGTTACTACTTTTGGTAGTATTTTCTGTCAAAACAGAATGCACAGAGTCAAGACACTTTAGACATGACAGGGAAGTCGAACACAGAACAATATAGATTCAAAACTCAGACAGCTCTGGGCAAGTCTCTTCCCTTCCCTTGGCCTCTAAAATGGGAAGGTTGGGCTAGACTTCCCTTCCAGCTTTAGAGCTCCCATTCTAGTACTGAATTCAGACAAAAGGAAACTTGGGACATAGAGTGCCAGAGCTACAAGAATAGAGTTGCAGAAGTAGAAGGGACTCCAGTCTCTAGATATGAATCTAGAAATCTTGTCTCCAACAGATATACAAAGTGATCATCCAACATGTACTTGAAGGCCTTCAGAGAGGCAGAGCCCACTCCCCTTCTGAGGCCAGTTTTCAACACTTCCAAAGGTTAGTAGCTTTCCTTATAGGCAGCAGCAATGGACCTCCATATATCTCTCCCCATTACCCCCACTTCTGTGCTCAGAGGCTAAGCATAATCGAACCATTTCCCCTCTGCACTTGTCAGCCCTCCCAACCCTGGGAGGCCCTTCTTCTGGCCTCTCAGCCCCTCTCCTCAAGGCCAGTATGTCCAGATCTGTTAGCCAGTCCTCTTTGGAATGAACTATAGATCCCTGAAATGACTTTAGATCTCCGGGTAAATAATGTCGAGGCTGAAAGGGATTGTAGAGATCATTGAGTTTGATGGTCTCATTTACAAGGGGAGCAATCTAAGGCCCAGAGAAGGTTTCGTACCCGGTCATTCAACTGATAAGTAGCAGAGCTGGTACTATGACCCATTCTGCTGAGTCTCTAGGGTAGCACTCTTTCCATCTAAATTATTTTTGGTGGAGACTCTAAGGATCCTTTAGATGGTATGTATAAATACTCTGCCTACTGACCCATTTGCAAAGCATTTTCCAAAATGTCGGCATGAATTTATGTTCTCAAGCTGAGTGGAAGAAGCATTGGGAGGCTCTCTTCTAATTCCATCCAATTAAAAAAAAAGCATTTATTAAGGGCCTCCTGTCTCTTCTTAACTGAGTCCTTACTGTTGTTTCCAGGCTTCTGCCCTGCTACTCCCATCCACCCACTGTCTGATCCAGTTGTTTGGCCTTACCTGCCCTTCCCCACATAAGAACTCCCTCACCCTTTGTCCTGGCTGTCCCTCAGGCATGGAACAGTGTCTTTCTCAGCATCCCTGCTTCTTACAATCTGTAGCTTTCCTTCCAAGTCACAGATCACACTTCCAATTTCACATTCCATCCCTTCTCTCTGTCCTCGTGCAGATATAGAAATGTTCACAGCATTGGATTTCTATAAAGCTGAGAAGAAAATAAACAGCCAGGTTGGGCACTACTTTCTGCCAGTGGTATATCTGAGCCCCCTGCTGTCTGCTCATGGCTTCCCTTCTGAGGTTATCCTGCATCTGCTCTTTGGGCATCTTGAATGTGCCAATTTGGGTGCATGCTATCTCCCCCCTTAGGATGTAAACCCTTTGAGGGCAGGCTAAGTTCATCTTTGTTTCCTGAGAGCTTGCTTAGCATATGGATGGCATGTGAAACTGGGAATGTGATCTGGGAGTTTGTAGGAAAGCTACAGATTGTAAGAAGCAGAGATGGATGATGCCACCATCCTTGATGTCCAGGGGCTTACATCCTATTAGGGAAGAAAAGTGTGCCTAGAATGAAATGCCCAATCCATACAAGGTGCCATTCGGAGAATGGGGGAACATTAGCATCTGAAGAGGAGGCATGGTGATGAACTTCCAGTAGACAGAAGGAACATTGAGATAGCACCTACTATGTGCCAGGCACATTTTTGTTTTCAAATACTCTTTCACTTGTATGAGAAGATGGCACTTGAGTAACTTGTTAATAGAGCTTCCTGCATTTTGACGGAATAGATGTAAAGAGAGAGTGCTGTGAAACAGTGGACTTGGGGTTTATAACTGGCTCTGACATGGAAAGTGGTTGATTTTTCTGTTTCCTCTTCTTTAAAATGGGAATGAGTCAGGACTAGGGCTTTGTCCCAAGGTGGTAGCTTGGAAGTGGGTTTCCCTAGTCCCAATGGCCTAACATCCCACCACCGCATGGCATTTGTTGGCCCAGATTGGGTGGCACAGCCACTCCTGGCACCATGTTTGGTCTTTGGCTGCCACTGTCGGGACTCTGCTGGTCTCTGACTGTGTCTCCTTGCAGTGCCTAGAATTCAGATATCCTTGGTGTGGTCATGGAAGCCCTGGTCTAACTACATACTTGGATTGCTCCAATCCCACTTCTTTCTACTGATGCTGATGCTTGGGCAAAACATACTCTTAATCTCCTCCTACCTCTCCCTACTGAATTATCCTGAGTGCAAGAAGGGCTCTGATGGGGATTCTACTAGTGTCTCAAGGTATTTCTGAGGAAAGGGTTTTGTAATCCAGAAAGAGATGGTGAGATATGAATGATTAGATTAAGATTTATGGGGGAAGGAGCCAAAAGAATGAATAATAGTAAATCCATGCTAGGACATTTATTTATTCATTCATTTATTCATTCATTCATTCATTTATTTATTTATTTATTCATTTATTCATTCATTCATTTATTCATTCATTCATTCATTCATTCATTTATTTATTTATTTATTTATTTATTTATTTGTTTATTTGTTTATTTATTTGTTTGTTTGTTTTTGTTTGGGTCTGGGAATAGAGCTTCAGAGAACCTCCACTCCAGTTATTCTGAGCTCAACTAACTCCTGCAGGCTCCTCCCAGGTAAGTCCACAGTCCATTTGAGCTCTTACATTGTCCTAGACATTTTCTCTGACAGGCTGAAGCTTGTCCAACAGGCTCAGTTCTATGGGAAGCTACCTCCTTGAGCACCAAAGCCAAGAGATGACACAAGATCCCTTGGGGCCCTGTGGAACGCCTACCTCCTCTATTTTGCCTTCTATTCCCACAGATGCCACTAGACTGTGGGGAAGCAGAGACAATCAGGGAGAGCCATCAATGATCTTTCTCTCTCTTTCTTCTCTCTCTTGGGTATTAATGGAGTAACTGCCTAATGGGATGGTAATGAGGAGTTAATTACGATGAAGCAATTTGAAGGGACCGTTGTCCATTAACTTATCTTTTTTTTTAGAGGAACAAAAATTTAATTCCAACAATCTTCTAGCCTCTTAGATGCTGAGAACTTAAAGCACCCTCATAGCATTCCGATGTGTTCAAAGCATGTTTCTCATAATGTGGAGGATTTCCATTTTATAGGGAGAAAATTAAGGCCCAGAGAAATTAATGACATAAATGGATAAGTAATAAATGGATTTGAAACTAACTCTTATGATTCCTTCTCCTTTGTTCTTTCTGATGCAATCCAATATACATTTATTAAGCACCTACTATGTGTCAGGCTCTATGCTCAATACCAGAAATAAGGTTAATAAAAAGAAAAATAATTCTTGCTCTCAAGGACTTTGCAGTTGGAAGGCAGAGATAGCACATAAAAGGAGGCAGGAAAGAGGTAAGGGGAAGGATATCAGGTTTACCCACAGAGGAGCATTTTGTTTTGTGAAGGTGATACCATGTAGGGCAGCAGAGACAGAATAGAGTGAACTGAGTCCAGTTTCTGCCCTCTACAAAGGAAGGCATTGGGAGGAGTTTGGTACTCTGTCCTCCAGCCCTCCAATGGGAGAGGAAAGGAGGTTGAGGTAGATAATATCAATAAAGCTTCAGTTAGCAGCATGGTGGTGAGTGTAGAAGTCATGAACTTGTCCTGGGAGAGGCATCTTTGTGGTGGTGAAACCAGGTCAAACAGCAGATGCAGAGTGGAGTGTAACACAATACTCCATTGTCTTCTTTGTTAGATTGGATTAACTTCAGAAATGATTCAGCCCTCCCTGCCTATGACTCTTACTAGCTGCATGGCCCATAGCACATCATTTTATCTGGGCCTCTGGTTCTTCATAGGAACATTCTGTTGTAGCTTTGGAGTCAGGCCATTGTGTCCACTCTTTCTATTTTATTGATGAGCAGGACATGGAGGAATAGAAGGATTAAGTGATTTCTTCAGAATCCATGGCCAAGAAGAGGCTGAGGCAGGATTGGAAGCCAAGTCCTCTTGCCTCCAAGCCCAGTGCCTTATCCATTCTGCCACATCATTTGGAAAGAAAAAAATGATGCCATCTGCAGTGCCTACCTCCCAGAGTTGCTTTGAAATTGGAATGAGGGAATGTAGGTTAAATGCTTCGTAAACTTTATATAGCTATGTAAAGGTCAGTTATAATCATTATTAATAATGAATGCTAATTATAGTAAGTTGCAAAACTCTATCACTTATACAATACATAGAAAGACAGCACCTGGTGCTCAAAATGGTTTACCAAGAGTTCACTTTCATAAATGAAGGCAGTGACAAACCCCTCTACTATAAATAGGGATCGCAAAATCTCTTTGAGAATTCAATATATGAACTCTCCTGGAATGGGAGAGAGTAACAGATCAAACTATTGCCACAACCACTTACACATAACATCGATTTATTTGTAAACATTTAAGAAAAAGGCTTTTCATAGATGCCACCATACTCCCTCTTCACAGGCTATAATGTAGCCCATGTCAATGGTGTCATGAGTGAAGAGGTTTCTCTCTCTCTCTCTCTCTCTCTCTCTCTCTCTCTCTCTCTCTCTCTCTCTCTCTCTCTCTCTCTCTCTCTCTCTCTCTCTCTCTCTCTCTCTCTCTCTCTCTCTTTCTCTCTCTCTCTCTCTCTCTCTCTCTCTCTCTCTCTCTCTCTCTCTCTCTCTCTCTCTCTGTGTCTCTCTGTGTCTCTCTCTCTATCTCCTCTGTCTCTCTCCTCTCTCTCTCTGTCTCTCTCTCTACCTCTCTCTCTCTCTCTCTCTCTCTCTCTCTCTCTCTCTCTCTCTCTCTCTCTCTCTCTCTCTCTCTCTGTCTCTCTCTCCCCCCCTCTCTCTGTCTCTGTCTCTCTCCATATATGCCAACACTTTGCAGGAGCAATCCAAGCCATGAAGAAACAAGGTATGTGTCATCATCCTCTCTGCTAGGAAAACTATATTGAGGATGCTTACGGTGAGTCTAGGGAAGACTAGCTTCCATTCCAGTAGTTTTATTCAATTATTCAAAGCTATTATTTTATCCATCTGTGCAATAATTTATGGAACATTAAATAGACTAACAGCTTATTCCAGGACCAGTTCTATATGAACTCCAATGAAAAGGATGAGATGAATTATAATGTTTCATGAATCAAGTTCATTGGATTGGAGATGGTGAGGGGTTTACCAATATACTGGTTCTATCATATTCATTCCTTTGAAGTGTGTTCCTCTTAACAGCCCTGTGAGATTAAACTGAGCAGAGACAATTAGACCCACTTTATAGATGGGGAAAACTGAGGTTCAGATAAGGGAAAAAAAGAAGTTGGAGCTAAGAGAAGGGAAGACATTCTCATTACCTTGGTTCTTAGCTTAGTGCTCTTGGTACTATTGGATGGCTTTGGAAAAGGTAAAAATTAATGCTGTGGGGAGCAGCTGGGTAGCTCAGTGGATTGAGAGCCAGGCCTAGAGATGGGAGGTCCTGGGTTCAAATCTGGCCACAGACACTTCCCAGGTGTGTGACCCTGGGTAAGTCATTTGACCCCCATTGCCTAGCCTTTACCACTCTTCTGCCTTGTAGCCAATACACAGTATTGACTCCGAGACGGAAGGTAAGGGTTTAAAAAAAATTAATGCTGTGAGTGTTAAAAAGTGTTCTTTTAATGCCTGGCTGCCTGGCAGCAGACTCTGTGATCATTCTAGTCCTGGAACCTTCACTGTCCCAGGATCACAGGGTTATAGATTTCTGTCTGGGAGGGTTTTCATGGACCATCTAGTTCCAACCTCTTTATTTCACAGATGATGACACTCAGGCCAAGGGACATTCTGTGACTTATCAAAGTCACCCAGGTAATGAGAGCAGGGATTGGAGACCAAATCCTCAATAAACTGCCTTAGTGTCCTCTAGAGCTCTGTCCCTTCTACTTGGAATTGGCCAGGGAGACTTCTGCACTGAGCCCAAAGGCTCTCTTGCTCCTTCCCAAGCCTCCCTTGATTGCTAAGCACCACCACAAGGTATATAGTGTCTGTTCTTGCCATAGCACAGCTTCCTGGGCTCAGAGCTCAGCTCCATGGAGCTCTGTTCACTGACTCACAATGCCCTCTTGCTCTCTATGTCCCTTTCTAGCACCACCCTCCCCCTTTCCTTCTTGCCCTATCTTTACACACTTTGGATCACAAGTGTGGACTTTCTAGGGTTTATTAGCGAGGAAAATGAAGGTGTACAAATGGGGCAAGAACACCCAGGCACCACATCTAATATTTTTGTAGCCCCTTTCAAGGTTTACAAATAACTGTGCATACATTATCACATTTGAGCCTTACATCATCTCTGCAAAATATTCTAGTAGGAGGACTGAGAAACAGAACCTTGCTCAGTGGAGAGAGGGCTGCTAGCCTTGGTGACCTGGGCTTAAACTGCACTTCTTACACTTGCTGGTTGGGTGGCCATGGGCAAGTCACTGGATCATTTGGAGCCTCAATTTCCCTATCAGTGAGATGGGGAGAGACGATATAATATATTGATTAGGAATATGGTCTCAGGGTCAGGGGAATCTCCATCCAGGTACATACTGCCTGTGTGACCCTGGGCAAGTCACTTAAACTATCATTGCTTCAGGCGAATCTCAGCAATCAATTGATTAATAGGCATTTATGCCAGGAACTGTGTAAAGTGCTAGAGATATAAAGAAAAAAAGCAAAAGGCAGGCCTTGTCCTCAAGAAGCGTGCAATTTAACCAGGGAAGCAACATGTATGGATGGCTGCTGCATATACCTCCCCCAAACCCCAAACTTGACATGGGCACTGAATTTGAATTACCCCTTGGCCTCTTGGTTGGAAGATGGCATATTTTCAAACAGGGGGCAGAATAAATTGAGGGTGTGCCTATTTTCCACATAGAGGATCTTCATGTGGAACTTGCTTCCAGAAGAGTTGTGATGCCACATCAGGGAGATAAATTGGAGAGAATGTGGTATTCCATACCGGCTTGGCTTAGCCAACTGTATGGAGAATGGAAGACACTGATGGGATGTAGAGGAACTTAGAAAGGCCTCCCAGCCACAGTGACCTCTTCTCCTTTTTGACTCATTCTCTTTTGTTTTGCTTGAGGATTCCCTTGCTCATGGAATCTGATGAGGAGTAGATTTAGCAGCCGGACTCTAGGAGATGGAGTCAAGGCCATTATGTGGTCCAGTCTCTCCTGTTCTCCTATCTCACATTATATATATGCATCTTAAACTTGGCTTGCTCAAAACAGAACTTACTATCCCTATCCCTATCCCCAAACCCTCTCCTCTTCCCAAAGTTCCTGTTACTGTCAATATCCTTCCAGTCACCCAGGATCACAACCCTCATAGCATCCTCCACCTCCTATTGACACTCACCACACACATATCCATTTTGCTGCCAAGTCTTGGCATGATCAAGCTACTTTGTTTTTACCAGTGCTCTCCCATCTTGGTATTACCTTTTATGCCCCATCTCTGGCACACTTCTTGGGTGGTGATGTGTCCCAGTACTTCTCCTAGATCTCAGTCATTGGGTCACCCCAGACAGAACTCTTTGGGCTACAATTTACCACTTACTGTATTCAGTTCTGTGTTATCCCATCTAATTCTATCAAAAGAGCTTACAGTCTCTTTAGGTAAATGAGTCCTGTTCCCTTAAAATGATTTCTGTAGGGGGCAGCTGGGTAGCTCAGTGCACTGAGAGCCAGGCTAGAGATGGGAGGTCCTAGGTTCAAATCTGGCCTCAGCCACTTCCCAGCTGTGTGACCCTGGGCAAGTCACTTGACCCCCATTGCCTAGCCCTTACCACTCTTCTGCCTTGGAGCCAATACACAGTATTGACTCCAAGAAGGAAGGTAAGGGTTTAAAAAAATGATTTCTGTAGTCCCCCTAAGGAATACCATGGCGTAACCAAAGGGCTAGGAAAGGGAATGAATGAGGAAAGAATTTGTGAGGCGTGCTTTCACCCCACTCTGTCCTGGCAAAAGTAAATTGAAGCCCGGAGTAATGAAGGTAACTTACAGAAGTCCCAGGGTGTCTTAGGGAAAAGACAAACACGTTGGGGGGTACGTGTCTGGGATTCAGGAAGGAAGGAGTTCTGACCCCTGTTACATGGGGTGTTTATTTCACTGGGCAGAAACTTAAAAGGAGCTGAAGAAAATCAATTCATAGCAGCATCTGTTTAGAGCAGGTGGGGCTCTAGACCTCACTGAGTGCAATCTCCTGCTTTTCTAGATAGGGAAACTGAGTCCCAGAGAATTAGCAGCAAGCATGTAAGTGATGGTCCCACAGAGAGGCCAAAGCTAGGCTGATACACTAAGCAAACAGTCCAGGATTGGGGAAGCAGAGGCTACAATGAGAGGGAAGAATATATTCAGGGAAGGTCCCAGTTGGGGAATGAGGGAAAGACTGGAGACTTATCTTTGGGTCATTGGGGAAACGTGAGGATTTCAGACCTGACAGGTGAGGTGGTTTTTAGTAAGGGGGAGGTATAGAGGGTACCCCGCCCCCTCCCAAAGTGAGTGGCTGAGAAAGAATAGAAATGGTAGTTTTCCAGGTTAAAGGAGTTAAAAATTGGAGAAGCCAAGGTACTAGAGGGTAACTGATGAGAAGAGGGCATCACCAAGAATGAGGACCAAGAGACAGTGGGAAGGAATGGGTCATCCAAGTTGTATTGGGAGACATAGAGCTTAAATCCCAGCTTTTCAGTTTATTCCTTCTGGGATTTGGGCTACCTCATTTACCCTCTCTATGCCTTAGTTTCTTCATTCGCATAAGGGGGCAGTTGGACTAAAAGTATGATTCTATGATCTGTTATGTGGGCAGCAAGATGACACAGTAGAAAAAGCACCAGACATGGAGTCAGAAGATTCCTCTTTCTGAGTTCAAATGTAGCCTCAGACACTTGCCAGCTGTGTGACCCTGGACAAGTCACTTAACCCTGTTTGCCTCAGTTTCCTCACCTGTAAAATGAGCTGGAGAAGGAAATGGCAAACTACTCCAGTATCTTTGCCAAGGAAAGTGCAGATGGGGCCGTGAAGAATTGGACAAGACAGAATAACTAAACAATAACAACTATAAATGAGCTTAAGACAGAAGCCAGGTGACAGAGTCCTATGGATTGGCCATGGAAGATGGTTTAGTACTAGTGCCTGAAAGTAGTGGAAGGTAGCTGGGCATGTGTAGACTCTTCTTCCTGCACCTGTGAGATTCCTGGTGTGAAAATTTAACATTAGCCTTTCAAGACAACCTTTGGATCTGAACCAAAAGAGCATCCTTCTGAACCTCTGAACTATGTCTTTCTGAGGTGATGGGAGGAGTGCTCCCTACAGTGGGTGGAGATGCTCTGTCAGTGCTGTTGGGCTGTTCTAAGTACCACATGCCTCTGATCTGCACTGAGCTCAGAGTCCGCCACATCACAGGGGCTCAGGAAAGGGATGTCACAAGGAGAATAAATCGGACTAGGGAGAGGAAGTAGGTCCCTTTTGCCTCAGAACCATGGAGAGAGGAGGTGGTGTGCCCATGGTGTGGCTGGGAAGCTGGCTCAGGGGGAGGTGGTGAGGAGAGTGCCAGCACTCAGAGTCCTGGTCCACATACATACACACACACTCACACACACTTACAAACACTCACACACACACTTACAAACACTCACACACATACACACATTCACACACACTCACACACACTTACAAACACTCACACACACACTTACAAACACTCCCACACATACACACACACTCACACACTCACACACACTTACAAACACTCACACACACACTTACAAACACTCACACACATACACACACTCACATACTCACACACACTTACAAACACTCACACACATACACACACACTCACATACTCACACACACTCACACACACACTCACACACACTTACAAACACTCACACACATACACACACTCACATACTCACACACACTCACACACACTTACAAACACTCACACACATACACACATTCACACACACTCACACACACTTACAAACACTCACACACACACTTACAAACACTCCCACACATACACACACACTCACACACTCACACACACTTACAAACACTCACACACATACACACACACTCATACTCACACACACCCACACATACACACACTCACACACACTTAAAAACACACACTCACATACACACACTCACATACACACTCACACTCACATACACACTCACACACTCACATACACACTCACACACTCACACACACACTCACATACTCACACACACACACACACACACACACACACACACACGATGGCTCAGGGCTCTCTAGGAGAGTGTGGTGCATCTGAGGTCTGGCTTGTGAAGCTGGTGCAGCCAGCAAGGGCAGGAGGCTTGTGAAAGGAACAGTCAGCCACGAGGGGCTGGTGCCTTTTCTCTCTTTGGCCTGCTTTTTACTATTTAATAAATAATTCTATATTAAGACACAGCCTCCAGAGAATCTTAGTACTGGATCATATCTTTTGAGCTAGAAGAGTATTTAGTCCAACCCCTTCATTTTTGCAGATGGGGAAATTGAGGATCAAAGAGGGCTTGACTATTTCTACAAAGTGTAGAATAGGGTTTGCCCTGGACTCGGTCCTTTGGTACATGCCAAGCAAGACAGGAACCACAAAGGTAACCTCAGAGCCTCCTGTGGGTCTCCCACTTCATGGGGAGCAGCTCGGCGTCACCTTTTAGCCAATTGTGAAACAATTCTGGGGCGGTCACCGAGCTGATCTCTCAGGTCCTCAGTTATCTTCTCCTTTCAAAGTCCCTGTGATGCCATGGAGGAGGGGGGAGGCTAATGAAGTGCCTACTATGTGCCAGGCGCTGTGCTAAGCACTTTACAAACCCCTTCTCGTACCTCATGGCGTTCACGTGTGTGGAAATGTTGAGCAGCCAGAGGACGGCTCCCCCAGCTCGGCATCATTCTTCATTCTGTTGGGGTGGGGCCAAGGGCCTCCTGGGCCGTCAGGCCTTGTATGCTTGAGTAGTTTTACCCGCCAAACCAGTTTGTCTGGAAATAAGTCTACAGCAGGCCTTGTTCTAAGCCAGATAAGCCAGGAAGGGATGGGAGGCTTCAGAGACAAAGGAAGCGCCCAGCACCCCAGAGGGGCTTCCAAGAACGTCCTCGTTTCTCCTGTCTCCCCTGGGTGTTCCAGGCACTCCCACACTTGGGCCGTCGCTCAGAGCCCGTCTCCTGAGCCCTTCTCTCCCCTCCTTGCCCCCAACCCCCAGATCCTAGGCAGGGCATTGAGCCACTCCTCCTTAGAACCCAGCCTCGGAGGCTGGGCTGTCCTGACGGGCGGGGGATGCCAATCCACTGAAGCCACCATTGGCCGTGCCTCACGTTCCCCGCAGCGTGGGGATGAGGATCCCTGTGACGCACACAGTGCCTGGAGCACAGCAAGCACTTAAGGAAGGAGAGGGGTGGGATGCCTCTTATCTAGATTCTCCATCTCCTGGACAGGTCACACGCAGGGCCTGGACACAGTCAGGGCACGTCCAGCACCTTCCACGGTCGACTGGCAGAGGGAAGCTCCAACATGAGAAAATGCCTCTACCAGGTGGATAGAGCTCTGGAGCTGCGGTCAAGAGGCCCCCAGTTACAATCCGGACTCCGATACTGACTAGCTCTGTGACCTGGACAAGCCTGTGTTTGCCTCAGTTTCCCCAGATGTAAAATCAGGACCATAATTGGTTGTTGTGAGAATCAAATGGGATAATGAGTGTTAAGTGCTTAGCATAGTGCCTGGAACATAGTAGGAACTGTATTAGTCCCTGCATTCCCAATGTCAGTTGGAATCTTCAGAGAGACTCCCAGTCTTAAATCCTGCCTGGCTCTCGGAGGAAATACTTGCTGGGGGGTCATTCAACTTGTCTGTTTTAGAGCAGAACTTGCATCCAGCTCCCTCTAGCTCCAAGACTCCCTCGGGATCCACTTGTCCTATGGCTGCTTGGCGGCAGTTGCTTGTTTCTTGTTGCTCCCTGACCGCTGCCAGCTGCCACTCCTTTGCCCACCAAGGCCCTTGACTGGCTGAGTGTTCTTGAGGACTGGGTCCTGCCAGCCCACCTGTCTGTCCCATGGGATTAGCATGTCTAATGGGAGGAGGCAGTTGTGTTTGCACACAATCACTTTACAAGTCCAGAATAGCAAAAGCCATTCCACAAACATCTGTTAAATGCCCACCAGATGTGAGGCTCTGAGGGAGCGATGCAGGGGAAAGAGTTCTGGTCTTGGAGTGAGGAAACCCAGCTTCAAATCCTGCCTCCGATCTGGCTGGCTGAGTGACCACAAAGGGATCATGTAACTTCATTGCATGGTGCCTTAATTTCCCTACCTGCAAAATGGTAGTAATGCCATTGGTGGCTCCTGTCCCAGAGAATACTTGTGAGGAAGGCACCCAAGGGGGCATGAAGAGTCCTTTATCCCTTTTCATTCCTAGGTCAATGGCAGCTCTTAGGAAGGCCTAGGTGGTAAGGAGGGACACTGGGGTTGAGAGGAAAGAGTCAAAAGGTTTAGGGTCAGAAGATGCGAGTTCTAATTCTGGCTCCTCTGTAGTCTTCCTGGGTGCCCAAGCTTCCCTATCTGCAAAATAAATAAATAAAATAAAATAAAGGTTAGGGAAGGGCTCTGTAAACTGTAAAATCCTATAGATGAAAGAAGGGAAAGGGACAGACTTCTATTAAGTACCAACTCCATGCCAGGCACTAGGCAGGTACTGAAGAAACCAAAGACAGAAGTGAAACTGTCCCTGTCCTTGAATTTGTAAATCTATTGCAAGGACACAGTGTGTCCATTAGGAGGTTTGCCCAAAGCAGACACCAGGTCCTCTGGGGAAAGAGATCCAAAAGGCACTTTCTAAATTGTGTCTGTGGTTGCCAGCCTCTGAACCATATAGCCCTTGAAGGGGGTGGGGGTTCCATATAGGTATTTCTAAAGTTCCATCCATCAAAGGGTCTAGAATTGGAAGGAACCACAGAGAACATCTAGCCTTAATTCCTCCTAAAAATAGTCTATCTACATCAGAATCATCAGAGGTGAAATTCGAACCCCTCTCCTCTGACTCCAGAGATTATTACAATTTCTACTTAACCATACTGACTCCTAGATAAGTCCCAAAGGTTGCTATATTGAGCTTCCTTAGCTCTAGTGCAGCAATGTGGACCACCTTCCTTACCTATAAAACTTTGGGAGGGGCTGTTATCCATGAACTAACAAGCATTTATCAAGGAGCTCACAAGTGCTTGTTAGTACATGGATAGCAGTATTTTGGCAGCAATTAGTTTAGACAGACATGCTACACCACACATAACAATAAGGGCTCAATGGAAATTTTAAAAGATGTAAGAAGTGAGCAAAAAAAAAAAAGAAAATGGATGGAAGTACCTTTCACAACTCTGGCTGGGAGAAGAATGTTTCACCAAAGAAAGAAGAGAGTAGATAACAAAACACGAAATGGGTCATTTTAACATTGTGAAATCAAAACACTATTGCACAAATTAAATCAAGGAAGCTAGTAGGAGAAGGAAAATTGTTGATTGGTAAAAAAAATAATCATTTCATCAGTTGTCTCTGATAAGGATATGACAATAGAAGCTACATAACACAACCACATAGAACTGTGCTTCTACTTCCCAGGTTTGTTGTGAAAATCAAATAAGATAATAATTATAAAGTGCTTAGCACATTGTTTAGCACACAGTAAGCACCATATAAATGTTAATCATCATTATTATTATTATTAGATAAAACAATGGCTAAAGCCCTGGTATGTAGTATCTGCTGACTTCCAAGATGTAAATGCTCACCCTGAAAATCTAACAATTAGCTCTTTCAAGGGGTTCAGGCTGGCTCCAGCATACCTCTGCCCAAGGTCTTTCAGGCTTTACCATATGCCTTGCTTCCACTCCCTCCAGGCTCCCAGGCATCATTGGAAGCCCCTCTGTGCCTTGCCACCCCCTCCACTGTGTCCTTTGAATTTCTAGACTTTTTCAGTCATTCTGCAGAATGTGGTCTCCAAGTTAGCACATGAAGCAAGAGCTGTCTCGCCTTTTTTCATACTTGTGTCCTCATCACTTAGGACAGTGCTTGGCACATAGTAGGCACTTTTCCATTTTTTCAATAATAAGAAAAATAGAAGCTAGAACAACCCTAGTTTATACCCAATAAATTAAAGAAGACAACCAAAGAATGCATTTAATGTTATAAGCCTTGTGGAAACACACACACATACACACACACACACACACACACACACACACACACACACACACACACACACAAACATACACTAATTCCCTGAGATGGAGCTGTCAAATGCTCCAAGAATGATGGCTTTCCAAAGGGATTGGAATATCCATTACATCTGACCCAAAGACTCTCCTCGTAGGTGTATCCCCTGTAAGGACTTCAAAGTCTTGATGAAAGGGCTCCTATACCCCTTGAGGGGGCACTGGTTATGTCTAAAATTGGGCCAGACTTCACAGACTGGAGATGGAAAGCACCTGAGAGGCCATGAGTCCAAATCTTCCTTGAAAAAGAACCTTAACCCCAACCCAGTGGGGAAGTGGCTATTGCCATTTCTGAAAACTGTCCAATTTTTGGACAGCTCTTGCTTTTAGAGAACTTTCCTTGAGGATATCGTGGAGAGACATGGAAAGGGGAAAAAAGGTCTGGGTTTGGAGCTAGTGGGACTGAACTCTGTAACTTCCTTTCTATAAGAAATTGGACTGATCAAATAATACCTGGAAGACCTCATTCTTCTCATCTGTAAAATGGGAGAGCTAGAGGGGGTGACCTCGGAGGTCTCTGTCTATGCTAGCTCAATAGGTGCCTATTATGTGCCAGGCCTTAGGGATACAAAGACCAAGATGAAATGAGCTTGGACTTTAAGGAACAAGAAACAGAATTCATATACACAATTCCTATGCAGTAATTTGCAGGAGGGAAGGCACTAGCAAGGGGGTAGTGATCAGGAAAGGTCTCAGGTAGAAGCTGCTGCTGGAGCTGATTTTTAAAGGAAACAATGGACTTTATGCAGTTGGAGTAGGGGAGGGAGTGCATGCCAGGCCTGAGAGATAGTCTGGACAAAGACGCAGAGACAGGGATTTTGGTGCTGTGTGTGAGGGACCATAAGAAGGATGGTATGGCTGGACTAGAGAGTGCAATTAGGCTAGAAAGGTAATTTGGGGCCAAATGCTATATAAAGGAGATCCTGAAAGTATTTGGGAGCCATTGAAGTTTATTGAGAAGGAGAATGCTGCCTTTAGACCTGTGCTTCAGGTCCTCCTTTAGGATGGAGGATGGATTGGAGAGGGGAAGGGCTGGGAAGAAGGGAGGTACATTAGGAAACTATTCTAACAATCTGAGCATGTGATGAACTAGGGCAGCGGCCATAGATCTTTTGAGTAGATCTAGTCATTGTCCTCCAGGGCCTTCTAATATGGCAGGGAAGGAGCCACACATAAGCAGCTATTACCCAAGTGATAAGAGTCAGTGCATCTGGGAAATCTAAAAAGAACATGGGAGAGGCCACTTCTAAAGGGAGCCAGAGCCAGAACCCCGGGGTCTGAGTCATCCTGAGTTTCATTTATGCCCCCGCCACTTTCTATTATTTCACTTGGGGCCAGGGAGGGGAGGAGGCTTCAGGTTTTTGATCTGTAAAATGAGAGGGTTCCACAAGATGACTTCCAAGGCCATGTTCAGTTCTAAAACTGTGATGTGTTAGAAAGGGGCATGACAAGAGCCTCCTGGGGAAGGCTATTCCTTATCTGGGTCTAATTTGGTTCAAGAGCGAGGACTGGAAGGGGTCTTAGAGGTCACCTGGTCCAGATCTCTTATTTTACAAATGGGGAAACTGAGACCCACTGAGGTGAACACTTGGGATTTACCCTTGGGATAGGTAGCAAATGGCTGAGGTGGGTTTTGAACAGGATCCCAAACTCTTTCCATAATATTATGAAATAAGGGAAGGGTTTCAACAGAAAGAGTTCTGGAGGGGAGTGGGGGCATTCTAGGCATGAGGGAGACTATGCATGAAAGCAGAGAGGGCCAGCATGTGCCCAGTAAGCAGGGAGTCTCCCATGTTAGTCCACTGAATGGCTAACTCTAAGAGCCAACCAAAGAATGCTTGTTAACATAATTCATCTTTTGTCTGTTTTGTATTCTTCCTCTGTTCCCTCCTCATAGCAGGGAGGTGACCTTGAGCCCTCCGGACTCTCCCAGTGGAATAAAATCAGCTTTGCTAGATACTGTCTATTTAGTAATATCTGTAGCCTGGCCAGAAATGAACATGTGCCTGTCATCAGCCAGCCAGCAGAGAAACGGGGAAAGGTTCATCACCGTGGTGGCTGTTGGGTAATTAAATTGGGGGCTGAACCAATTTTCAAAAAATGCCAAATAAATGAACTTATTAAGAACATACCAGACATCAGGGGCAGCTGGGTGGCTCAGTGGATTGAGATCCAAGCCTAGAGATGGAGGGGGTGGGGGTGTCCTGGGTTTAAGTGTGGCCTCTGATACTTCCTAGCTATGTGACCCTGGGCAAGTCACTTCACCCCATTGCCTAGCCCTTGCTGCTCTTCTGCCTTGGAACCAATACACAATAATGATTCCAAGAAAGATGGTAAGGGTTAAAAAAAAAAAAAGAATGCATTAGACACCATGCAAAGAATTAGAAATATAAAGACAAAAAAAGGAAGAGTCCCTGCCATCAGGGAGTTTATATTTTGTCCTACAGCCTACTTTTTTTTTTTTGTATAGCAGGTATAGTTTTTTTTTTTTTTTAAATGGGTGGTGGTGGGGCAGCCTGGTAGCTCAGTGGATGGAGAGGCAGGCCTAGAGATGGGAGGTCTTAGGTTCAAATCTGACCTCAGACACTTTCCGGCTGGGTGACCCTGGGCAAGTCACTTGACCCCCATTGCCTAGCCCTTACCCCTGTCCTGTCTTGGAACCAATACACAATATTGATTCCAAGATGGAAGGTAAGGGTTTAAAAAACAAACTAAAACAGGTGGTGGACCAGATTTGGCCAGGAGGCTACAGTTTTCAAAGCCCCCTTCTGGATGATCCATAGAACAATAAATCACACCTGACTTGTTTGTAGTGGCATATATGCTAGAAGATCAAATACTGAAACTGAAGCTTCAATACTTTGGCCCCATGATGAGAAGACAGGACTCTTTGGCAAAGACTTGATGAAGTTGGGAAAGACTGAAGGGGATGGCAGAGGAGGAGATGGAGAGATAAAGTCATGGAAGCGATGAGCATGAACTTGGGCAGACTTTGGAGGTAATGAAGGGAGAATGGAAGGGCCTGCCATGCTATGATCCAAGGGGTTACAAAGAGTCAGACGACTTAGAGACTGAGCAACAACAAGTGTCAGCTCCATCTTTGAGTCACCTCTCCAATTTGGCTTCGATATTTGTAAGTTGGGTAGCTATTGGATCCCTTGGCTGGGAGTCTGTCAGACGCTGAGTTCAAAATCCTTCTTGGTCTCCTATTAGCTGTATGACCTTGGGCAAGTAATAAGCACTCTCTGGGGCCATTTTCTTACCTGCAAAATGGGGGTGCTGAATATCTACTTTATTGTTATAAAACTTGAACAAAAAAACATATAGAAAGTGTTTTGCAAACTTGAAGAACAGCATTAATGCGATTATTATTACTATTATTGTTGTTGTTATTAGTTCATTATTTCCGAGGGAAAGTTGTGCGGACCTACTTTTCGAACTCTAAGTCTTTGGTGGGCTTCTCATTAATAGTCAGCTGCCAGCCAGATGTGATACCATTTACTGTGATGGCATAGTAAAAATAGCGTCTACACAAGACTCACCCACTAACTCTAGGATTCATCTCCCCAGATAGCCAGAGAATCTGTAGGAATCCTAGGTTCAAAGGGAGTGAGGCACAGATATGGTGAAGGAGACTCCTGTTTCTGGTCCCCTTCTGGCCATTCTCAGTCCTCCTCCTCTAGTTTGCCTCTTAATTCCGAGGGCCGGCTAGCTCTTTTCTCTGCTCCTGCCATGGCCTTTCTATGCCCATGACTACTGAGTTTGTGTTTCTGTTCCTTCCCCCAGTCATGCTGTGAGCTATCTGGAGTCTCCTCTCCTATTTGACTATATTTCCTATTGGGTGCGTAGCACTGCTGTTAGACATCATGGCCAATGGGAGTGAGAGAGAAAACCACTTCTCTTCTCTTCCTGCTTCTCTTCCATAGAGGAATAGGTTCCACCCTCTACATAGCTACCCCATATGGACCATTTGGAACTCTCAGACTGCATCTTGAGGACTGGCCAGCTTAACTACATAAAGGTACCCTTCAAGAGAATACCAAATGGGGGAAGCTGGGTGGCTCAGTGGATAGAGAGTCAGGTCTAGAGATGGGAGGTCCTGGGTTCAAATCTGGCCTCAGACACTTCCTAGCTGTGTGACCCTGTGTGAACTTTAGATTTACTCCACCCAGCTTAGTCTAACAAACAGGGATGTCTACACCCCTACTTAAGGATTAAGTATTGAGGATGGCCTATGACAGACATGTGCTAGAAAATGACAAATCAGAAACAACTGACAGACCCCTGGGTTGTCTTAAGTCAAGCTTAAGCTACCATTGGTACATGTGTGAGACGCAGGGAAATGATGTAAAAATGGTCTATATATTTCATGTCACTTCCTCTCTCGGCCTCTTTTTGTGGAGAGGTGGCTCTGGTGGCAGTGTGCTGAGCATCTTGGCATCTTGGCATGGCAGAAGCTATTGTCTGGGTTTGGCGGTGAGAGTTCTTGATACAATACTGGTCAGGCATCTTCACTGAGCTCTCTCAGAGTTAGGCTGATTCTTTTCTCCTTTACCTTCCAAATACTAACCTCTTAGGAAAGCCTCTAATCTTCTGAAAAAACCTCATGGAGGAGGTCTTTGAACTCCCCCTGGCACAGGCCAGGTGGGAAAAATCCTATACCCTTTCCCTCTCTCTTCTCCTTAATTCTTTCTCTCTATATTAATTAAGCCACAATAAAATTTCCAAACTGACTTGGGTATTTTATTTGGGATATTCCCTGGAGAACAAACTCCCCACTACTTAGCCCTTACCACTCTTCTGCCTTGGAACCAATACACAGTATTGATTCTAAGGAGGAAGGTAAGGATTAAAAAAAAGAAAGAGAGAATACCACATGATCATCTGGCCAATGGTGGTCACCTCTTCTGGTTCGATCATATAGGAACTTGTCTGCATTTCTGGAAGGACCCAGGGGCACCTACACTGAGGTGGTACCATTACCTTTCTATATCTCCATCATTTTGGAGAGCAGGTGTTATCCTTTGCTCCTAGTATAACTCACCTTCCCCATCTCATACCGAGGCAAGTACAAAACAGATTTGTGGAATTGTTTTTTCAGGGGTAGGGAAGGGCCTTGGCACTTCTGGGGATCAGAAAAGACTTCCTAGAGGATGTGATATTTGAGATAATTCTTGAAGGAAGCAAGGAATTCTGAGGCTAAAGTGAGTTAGGAACAGATTCTGGACCTGGGGATGGCTGATGTAAGGAATGGAAAGTGTGGATGGAGTGACTGTGAGTGAGATGTGACAAGAAGGCTGGTTGGTTTAACTAGAATGTGGGGAGTTATGTATAATAATGATCAGAAGGTGGGCTTGGGGCGGCCATGGATTACAGGGCTTTCAATGCCAAATAGAACAGCTTAACTATCTTGCTGGGAGAAGAAAGGAATTGGGTTAGTGTTGAAATGAGACCTATTCGTTATCCAGTCCAATCCATTCTTTAGAGGAGCATTTAATCTTCCACATGGCCAGCAAGTGGGTGTGCTTGAAGGCTTGGATGAGCTATAAGGAAGGAGCTTCCCACCCTGATGAAGAAACAGACCCTTGCCATAGCAACAATATTTATGGGTTCTGTAAAACTTGCAGAAGTAGATCCTGTATTCTTCTTTCTATGCTTTCTTCAATATTGCCCAGAACAGAACTCATTCATGGTAGACAGCTCACTGAGCTCGTAGTTAGGGAATCTTGCAAACAAATTCTGCTTCTCATACTTACGAGCTTTGTGACTGGGGAAATCACTTACCCAGGCATCCCAACATCACTTTCTATGTATTCTATGATAATGTATGTGCAACCTATGTCTAAGTCTTCCTTCTTGTGGAGGGGGGAGGAGTAGGAGGGAGGAAAATTTTTTTTAAAAGTTTCTTAGTTTCTTGCTGAATAGAAAAGTTTTGAGAAAAGTAGAGTTCATCATCATCATCATCATGCCATAAAAGAAAGACAAAAAGAATAGTGATGAATTACTTAAAATACAAATAAGAGGGGGCAGCTGGGTAGCTCAGTGGATTGAGAGTCAGGCCTAGAGACCAGAGGTCCTGGGTTCAAATTTGACCTCCGACACTTCCCAGCTTGTGACCCTGGGCAAGTCACTTGACCCCCATTGCCTAGCCCTTACCGCTCTTCTGCCTTGGAGCCAATACACAGTATTGACCCCAAGATGGAAGGTAAGGGTTTTAAATTTAAAAAATACAAATAAGAGAACAAAAGAAAATCCTCAATGGGATGTAGACAAGCAAAGCAGTGTTGGAACTATCATGTTAAATATGAAATAGAGATTCTTAGAAGCTGTATGTAATGGATATTCACAAATTCATACAGGATCCTCTCCTTTCTGTTCTTTAAAGGTGGAAGCATTCATGTTTGTTACTGTTTATCGAGTTGCTAGAAGAAAGAAAGAAAGGAAGAAAGAAAGAAAGAAAGAAAGAAAGAAAGAGAGAAGGAACATTTTTTATTTTATTTCATTTTATTTGGTCAATTTCAAACATTATTCCTTGTTTACAAAAATCATATTCTATTCCGCCCTCCCCTCCCCCCACCCTTCCTGTTGCTGACACGCAATTCCACTGGGTTTTACATGTGTCCTTGATCAGAACCTATTTCCATGCGATTTATGTTTGCACTAGGATGTTCCTTTAGTGTCTATATCCCCAATCATATCCCCCTTGACCCATGTAATCAAGCAGTTGTTTTTCTTCTGTGTTTTTGCTCCCACAGTTTTTCCTCTGAATGTGCATAGTGTTCTTTTTCATAGATCCCACTGGGGTGTTCAGGATCACTGTACTGCCACTAATGAAGAAGTCCATTACTTTTGATTGTATCACAGTGTACAATGTTCTCCTGGTTCTGCTCCTTTCGCTCTGCATCACTTCCTGGAAGTTGTTCCAGTTCCTATGGAATTCCCCCACTTTATTATTCCTTTGAGCACAATAGTATTCCATCACCAACATATACCACAGTTTGTTCAGACATTCTCCAATTGAAGGTCGTCCCCTCATTTTCCAATTTTTTGCCATCACAAAGAGCGCAGCTATGAATATTCTTGTACAAGTCTTTTTCCTTATTCTCTCTTTGGGCTACAAACCCAGCAGTGCTATTGCTGGATCAAAGGGCAGACAGTCTTTTAGCACCCTTTGGACATCCAAATTGCCCTCCAGAATGGTTGGATCAACTCACAACCCCACCAGCAATGAATTAATGTCCCCACTTTGCCACATCCCCTCCAGCATTCATTACTTTCCTTTGCTGTTATGTTAGCCAATCTGCTAGGTGTGAGGTGGTACCTCAGAGTTGTTTTGATTTTTATCTCTCTGATCATAAGAGATTTGGGACACTTTTTCATGTGCTCATTAATAGTTTTGATTTCTTTGACTGAAAATTGCCTGTTCATGTCCCTTGCCCATTTATCAATTGGGGAATGGCTTGATTTTTTGTACAACTGATTTACCTCTTTGTAAATTTGAGTAATTAGACCTTTGTCAGAGGTTTTTGTTATGAAGATTGTTTTCCAATTTGTTACTTCCCTTCTAATTTTGGTTGCATTGGTTTTGTTTGTATGGAAACTTTTTAATTTGATGTAATCAAAATTATTGATTTTACATTTTGTGACTTTTTCTAAGTCTTGCTTGGCTTCAAAATCTTTCCTTTCCCAAAGGTCAGGCATGTATACTATTCTGTGTTCACTTAATTTACTTATAGTCTCCTTCTTTATGTTCAAGTCATTCACCCATTCTGAGTTTATCTAGGTGTAGGGTGTGAGGTGTTGATCCAAACCTAATCTTTCCCACATTGTCTTCCAATTTTCCCAGCAGTTTTTTATCAAAATAGTGGATTTTTGTAACAAAAGCTTGGATCTTTGGGCTTGCCATAGACTGTCTTTCTGATGTCACTGACCCTGAGTCTATTCCACTGGTCCTCCTTTCTGTCTCTTAGTCAGTACCATATTGTTTCGATGGCCACTGCTTTATAGTACAGTTTGAGATCTGGTATTGCAAGGCCACCTTCCTTTGCATTTTTTTCATTATTTCCCTGGATATCCTTGATCTGTATTCTTCAAAATGAACTTTGTTATGATTTTTTCTAATTCAGTAAAAAAGTTTTTTTGGTAGTTCGATGGGTATGGCACTAAATAAATAGATAAGTTTGGGTAGCATGGTCATTTTATTATGTTAGCTCGTCCTACTGTGACAAGGAAATCACTTTAAAAGACTTATATATATATATATATATATATTAATTTAAGTTCGCCAAGGAATTCAGCTATGTAATTCCTAAATAAAACTCAAGTCAGCAGTCAACCTTTTATGGAGTTTTTAATTACAAACAGGAGGAAGAAAGGTCAGAGAGAGAGAGAGAGAGAGACAGAGAGAGACAGAGAGAGAGAGAGAGAGAGAGAGAGAGAGAGAGAGAGAGAGAGAGAGAGAGAGAGACAGAGAGAGAGAGAGAGAGAGACAGAGAGAGAGAGAGAAATGGGAGAGAAGGGAATAGGGCTTAAATACCCCCTCTGTTTAGGCTGGGCCAAAAAGCCCAAGCCCTTAGATAGCTGAGGCAAAGAAAAGAGATCAGTCCCTATCACTCACGTGACCAAAATGGAGAAACAGTCTTAGGGGCCTCCACCTCCAGCTTCCTTCAGAGCAAGCTTCTCAGAGCACAACCTCTCAGAGCAAAACCTCTCCAACCACCCCCTCAGTCCTCAGACCCCTCTATCTTTAAGGAAACCATCTCAGTTCCCTCCCCTCAGTTCTCACATCTACCAATCACTGTCCATGTCTTCCCTGTGCCAATGGTGGCTCTAGCTTAACCCAGGACCCCCCAGAGGTCTGCCCCTTTGCACATATCTGTTGAAGGTCATATTCTCAAATAATTAAATTTTGATCTATGCTGCAGCCCTTCCTAAATCCTGTTAGGACCGAGTAGGGTGGAGATTGTAAGTTCCAAGACCTGGTTCTGTCATTCCAAGTATCTCTATTGTATCAATTCTAAAATCAATCATGACTCAAAAAACTTCCTGTTCTATGCTTAAGTATAGGGCAAAGCCCTTTCCATTGTTCAGCAAAAGGTTTCTGTCCTAAAGTAATCTTAAGTAGGGAGGAGAAGGACCCTCCCATGCCAAGGGGAGTTCACATTCCAATAGACTATCAGTAGGAAATTTTTCAAGTATGAAATTTCCCAATGGTGAAATTTCCAACATTCATAAGTCTAAGAAATTTTAAGGTTTACACTACTCATGAGCAGTTAATGCTTTTCCAATTGCTTAGATCTAGTTTTAATTGTGTGGAGAGTGTTTTGTTGTCGTGTTCATATAGTTCCTGTGTTTGTCATGGCAGATAGATTCCTAAGTATTTTATATTGTCTAGGGTGATTTTAAATGGAATTTCTCTTTCTAAATCTTGTTGCTGAGATGTGTTGGAGATAAATAGAATGCTAATGACTTATGCGAGTTTATTTTGTATCCTGCAACTTTGCTAAAGTTGTTGATTATTTTGACTAGCTTTTTGGTTGATTCTCTAGGATTCTTTAAGTAGAACATCATATCATCCACAAAGAGAGATACCTTGGTCTCCTCCTTGCCAATTTTAATACCTTTGATTTCTTTTTCTTCTGTAATTGATACTGCTAGTGTTTCTAGTACAATGTTAAATAATAGTGATGATAATGGGCATCCTTGTTTCACTCTTGATCTTATTGGGAATGCATCTAGTTTATCTCCATTGCAGATGATGTTGGCTGATGGTTTTAGAAAGATACTATTCATTATTTTTAGGAAAGACCCTTCCATTCCTATACTTTCTAGTGTTTCAATAGGAATGAGTGTTGTATTTTGTCAAAGGCTTTTTCTGCATCTTTTGAGATAATCATGTGATTTTGGTGGCTTGCTTGTTGATATGGTCAATTATGTGAATGGTTTTCCTAATATGGAACCATATTTGCATTCCTGGTATAAATCCCACCTGATCATAGTGAATAACCCTTGTGATGATTTGCTGTAGTCTTTTTGCAAATATCCTATTTAGGGTTTTTGCATCTATGTTCATTAAGGAGAATGGTCTGTAGTTTTCTTTTTTCTGTTTCTGACCTGCCTGGCTTTGGAATCAGTACCATATTTTTGTCATAAAAGGAATTTGGTAGAACTCCCTCTTTGCTTAATTTGTATAGTATTTGGATTAGCTGTTTTTTGAATGTTTGATAGAATTCACTTGTGAATCCATCAGGCTCTGGGGATTATTTCTTAGGGAGTTCTTTGATGGATTACTCAATTTCTTTTTCTGATATGGGATTATTTAAGAATTCAATTTCTTCTGTTAATCTAGGCAATTTATATTCTTGAAAATATTCATCCATATCACCTAGATTGTCATATTTATTGCCATATAATTGGGCAAAATAGTTTTTAATGACTGCCTTAATTTCCTCTTCATTGGAGGTGAGGTCTCCCTTTTCATCTATGATACTGTTAATTTGGTTTTCTTCTTTCCTTTTTTTTAAAATTAGATTGACCACTACTTTGTCTATTTTGTTTTTTTTCAAAATACCAGTTTCTAGTCTTATTTATTAGTTCAATAGTTCTTTCACTTTTTATTTTATTAATTTCTCCCTTAATTTTTAGGATCTCTAATTTAGTTTTCTTCTGGGGTTTTTTAATTTGTTCACTTTCAAGTTTTTTGATTTGCATGGCCAATTCATTGACCTCTGCCCTCCCTAATTTGTTAATATACGAACTCATGGATATAAATTTTTACCTGAGTATTGCTTTGGCTGCATCCCATAGATTTTGAAAGGATGTCTCATCATTGTCATTTTCTGCAATGAAATTATTAATTGTTTCTCTGATTTGTTCTCTAACTGATTTTGGAGAGTTATATTATTTAATTTCCAATTAATTTTTGATTTGGCTCTTCATGTATCCTTACTGATCATTATTTTTATTGCATTATGATCTGAAAAGTTTGCTTTTATTATTTCTGCTTTTCTGCATTTGTTTGCCTTGATTTTATGACCTAGTACATGGTCAATCTTTGTGAATGTACCATGTGCTGCTGAAAAGAAGGTATATTCCTTTTTGTCCCTATTTATTTTTCTCCATATATCTATTAGCTCTAATTTTTCCAAGATTTCATTCACATTTCTTACCTTTTTCTTATTTATTTTTTGATTTGATTTATCTAATTTTTAAATTGGTAGTTTCCGGTCTCCTACTAGTATAGTTTTACTATCTATTTCCTTCTTCAATTCCACTAGCTTCTCCTTTAGAAATTTGAATGCTATACCATTTGGTGCATACATGTTGATTACTGATATTTCCTCATTGTCTATACTCCCTTTTATCCGGATGTATTTAACTTCCCTACCCCTTTTAATCAGATCTATTTTTATTTTGGCTTTGTCAGATATCATGATTGCAACTCCTGCCTTCTTTCTATCAGTTGAGGCCCAATAGGTTTTGCTCCAACCTTTAATTCTAACCTTGTGAGTATCTATCCACCTCAGGTGTATTTCTTGTAGACAACATATGGTAGGATTTTGAATTCTAATCCACTCTCTTATTTGTTTTCATTTTATGGGTAAGTTCATCCCATTCATGTTCAAAGGTATGCTTGTCTATTGTGTATTCCCCAGCATTTTGATATCCTCTCCTTTTTCTGTTCTTTCTTTTTTTGCTATATCCTTTTAAACCAGTGGCTTACTTTTAATTAATCCCCCTAATCCCCTCCCTTAATATGCTTCTCTTTCTGGCCCCTCTCTTTTTGTTTTTTTTCTTGTTTTTTTTTAGGGTCTGTTAAGTTCCCTCTCCCCTCTATTTCCCTCCCTTTTTGTACTCCCTCCTCCTACACCCCTTAGTTTTCCCTTCTATCTCATCCTGTAGGATAAGATAGAATTCAAGACCCCAATGGATCTAGATGCTCTTCCCTCTCAGAATCAATTTCACTGAGAGTAAGATTTAAGTATTACCCATTATCACTTCCTCTCCTTCTTATAAGAGTGTTCTTCCCTTCCCCTTCCCATATGTATCTTTGTTTGATAAAGATTATCCTATTTATTTTATTTCTTCAAGTATCTCTTGGTGCCATCTTCCATCCTCTCCTCCTTTTTTCTTTTTTGAGTATCATCTTATAGCCCTTAATGCCCCAATCTCTTTCTGTGAATAATTCTTCTAATTACTATAATAGTGAATATAATTTTTGAGAGCTATAAATAACATTTCCCCATATATTAACCTATATAATTTGATCTAATTATAGCCCTTAAAGAAGAGAGTTTGAATAAAAAAAATTACCCCCCTTTCCCCTCTCTTTCTTATTTACCATTTCATATTTTTCTTGATCTTTGTGTTTGGATATCAAACTTTCCACTTAGTTGTGGTCTTTTCTTTACAAATACTTGGAAATCTTCTATTTTGCTGAATGTTTATACTTTCCCCTAGAAGTATATAGTCAGTTTTGATGGATAGGTGATCCTTGGTTGAAGACCCAATTCTCTTGCCTTTCTGAATATCATGTTCCAGGCTTTGTAGTCCTTTATTTTGGAAGCTGCCAGGTCCTGTGTGATTCTGATTAGTGCTCCTTGATATCTGAATTGTCTCTTTTTGGCTTCTTGTAGAATTTTCTCCTTAGTTTGAAAGCTCTTGAATTTGGCAATTACATTCCTGGGAGTTTTCTTTTGAGGATTTAGTGTAGAGGGTGTTCTATGAACTCTTTCAATGTCTATTTCCACCCCTTGTTCAAGAACATCAGGGCAGTTTTCTTGGATGATTTCTTGTAGTATGATGTCAGGATTCCTGTTTATTTCTGGCTTTTCAGATAGACCAATGATTCTCAAATTGTCTCTCTTTTCCCTGTTTTCCTGATCTGTCATCTTCTAAGTTTATATTTTCTTCTATTTTGTCAGTCTTTTGACTTTGCTATATTAATTCTTGCTGTTTTGCAAGATCATTATCTTCCAATTGCTTAATTCTGGATTTTAAAGCTTGGTTTTCCTTTTCAGTTTGGTCTATCCTGCTTTTTGTGGCTTCCACCTGTTTCTCCAATTGGGGGTTCTTGTTCTTTAAACTGTTATTTTCTCTTTGAACTATTTCCCACTTTTCTTGCCAGAAGGCTTCCATCTTTTTGATAAGCTCCAATTTAAATTCTTCAAGAGCTTATGGACAATTTCCATTGTGTGTGTGTGGGGATTTTGGAGGATTTATTTGAATTTCCTCTTCTATTTCCTCTGTAGCCTGGGTTTTTCCTCTGTAAAAATTTTCCAGGTTCAACCCCTTCTTCTTGTTTTTCTTGGAGGGAGGTTGTTGTTCCTGGGCACTATTTGCCATCACTGTGGAGGTTTTACCTTCCCTTTATAGTCAGAAATATGAGTGAGATGGGCAGGCTCTCTGTGTATGGAGTTAAGGAGCAAGAATATTGCCTGAGGCAAGCTCTCAAATCTCCACAGCTTTTGCTTTTTGCTGCCCTTCTCTGTGCTATCTTCCATGGTCTGCGCTCTTCAGACTGCTGGGGTTTCAGGTGTAGCTGTTCTCAGGGGTAGGTCTTTGGTGGTCTTAGTGAGCTCCCAAGGACCTAGACGTGTCCCTTGCTCAGTCGCTGATTCTTGCGTGTGCTGGCTCTGTCTCTGGCTCTGTAGGTGGATTGGGGAAGGGTAAATCAGCTTGTGTTTTGGTGGGAGCTTTTTCATGCCCTTATAGTGTGGAAATGCCCAAATCCCATGTACCTTCAATGCTGCACCCTACTGTAGAGTCCCTTCATTCTTATGAATTTGGTTTTTTTTGGTCTTTTGAGGTAGTCTATATTGGTGGGTGCTGAGGAGAGGAAGAGTCTTGCGTCTAGACTGCTGCCATGTTTTCCTGGGTCAGAAAGAGTATATTTGAAAATGGAGCTGATCACAACTTGTAGAATTTGCTTGATAGGACTATTACAGAAGGGAAGGAAGGAAAGAATGAAGCAAGGAGAAAAGGAATGAAGCATTTATTAAATCCCTACAATTATCTCATTAAATCCCTACTATTATCTCATTTGATCCTAACAACAACCACCCAGTGAGGAAGGTGCTATTGTTATCCCCTTTTTACTGGTTTGGAAACTGAGGTAAGGAGAATTTAAGTGATTTGCCCAGGGTCACAGAGCAAATGAGTGTCAGAGCCTGGATTTGAACTCATTTTTTCTTGACTCCAAGCCTAGTACTCTGTCTTGGTAGGATTTCCTGGAGTATTGCTTAGCAGCCTTGCTGAAGGTCAGCTCCCTTTACATTATGATGAGGCAGAAGACTCTTAGTAGGTAGGACCATATTAAATACTGGTTGGAAGGAAATGAATAGAATAGTCTCCTCATTAAGGCAGCCAAGGTCATTGTGACAGACAGAGGTAATTTCCCCTGTGCGTACCCTTCACTGAAGAAAGGACTGCTGGTCATTGTGCTGGGATCAAAACGGGCCATCAGGCAAGAGCCATTGTAACAGATGTGACTAAATGTGCCATTGGGAGCCCAGAAGAGCAGTCAAGCTCATCAAAAGGGGAGGGGAGACACTGGGCCAGATGCCGCAGGGTCAATTCCCCAGATGAAAGGGCAGGAGCCTGACTGGGGCCCTGAAGTAAAGCCACCCTGTAATAAGAGGACGAGGACATGGCTGTAACCCCCTGTAATTTCAGGGGCGGGAGCTAGGAAGTTTAGAACGGAAAGCTAATGATAGCAAATGTGGGGCTTACCTTCCATTACATTTCCCCTGCTCAGCATTCTTCTTCTTCTTTTATATTTTTCATCCCATTCCCTTTTTCTCTTTACTGAATTCTAATAGCCTCATAGACTATTCTGGTCATAAGAATGCCAAAGCTGGAAAGAACCACAGAAGCTAGAACATCAAAGCTGGGAGAAGACTTTGAAGGAGTTCAGAGGGACTCTAGAGCATAGAACATATAATAGTAGATACTACTATATCTGTTGTGGGGAGGTGAGTAGTAATACCATGATGAGCTGAGGAGCCCATTCATTTGATGAAATTACGGGGTGTAAGGAGCAGGCTATGATCAGCAAGGGTGGCTCTCATTCACTGATTATAAATCATAGGCAATCCTAATGGCCTCATTTGTACCTTGTCCTGGGTGTGGTCCATTCACACTTGGATTATCTTACTTCTACTTGAAAGGATTGGAGAAATTTAACCTTGGAAGGGGCAGGATAATTGACTTGCCCTGGAGGCAAAGGCTTAGATCCGAGTTTAAAAACTGAGGACTCCAACTAAGAGTAGGGTTGAAAAGGCAGTCAGCTCTTGAGGAAGGCATTAGCCCTTTTCCTTTTCCCTTGTGCTTCTTACTGTAGAGTGAAGCAAGGTGGGGATGGATGAGGAAATTTTCCCTTCTCCCTAGTTATCAGCAATGCTAATTTGTAGAAAAGGGGGTGTGGCAGGGGCAGGACCAGAGAGTCCATTGTGGAATTGAATCAGAGTGGCAGAGAGGGAACTACTTGGGTTGGGGATCCTGTGCAGGAGATGGCAGGCAACAGAACCAGTTCTCCTGATTCTTTCTAAAAGAAATTGGGCCAGCCTTTCAGCTGACCTCAAAGGTAGAGGCTAAATATTAGGGCCAGGTGTCCAGGCAAAGGGGTCCAGTGGAATATTTAGATCTTTCAGAAGACATTCTTCATCCCATAGGAAGCAGCATAAGACATAAGAATGCATTTGTGTGTGTGTGTGTGTGTGTGTGTGTGTGTGTGTGTGTGTGTGTGTGTGTGTGGCATATGTAGTGATGCTGTGGATGTAAACTGTGTAGCCATATGTGTTTAGATAGCATCTTGTTAAAGTTATTAGATCATTTTAAGCCTAGGGGGCAATATTATGACCTCTAAAGTTCACTTGACTCCTTCCTCTTCAACATTAGGGAGTTTAGCTGAAAAATTTTAAGTTCAGGCATATTTGCTCTGAGCCCCCAATTAAGAAAATATGTAACAGTTAGCAGAAGTTGGGTTTTCTTCTTAAATTTACATTTATATCTATTTTTAGTTGTCTGCTGATTTCTTTATGTTTGAGGTAAAATTCAGTTTACAGGACATTTTTGAATAATGCCATGGAAGATTATATTATGGCATCTGTGGAGAGACTGGCATCAGGAAGGGAAGTTGCAGAAAGAAATGATCTTCTCTTGGATCTTTTCTTAACCTACAACTTCTATTTTTTTGGAAGTGTGATGTAAAACTGTGCTCTCTCCAACTCTGGAAAGTAGACCTTTGGATTCTCTCCCTTTGACTTTGAGATATCTCTTTTCTTTTATACAAGTTCCTTATGGCATGAACCATTTTTGCAAATCCTTTGGCATCTCTGGAGCTGCTTTCTCCTTCATAGATCTAATTTAATAGCACTTTCATTACCTACATCGCTCCTCACTGATGATCTCTAGTAATGTCTCATTATGGCTTGTTGGAAACGCTGGGCTCCCAGGGCTATGCCAATGACAGGTAATCTATATCAAAAGAGAGAAGCTTTGATCATAGGTCTAATGACAGATATAGTGCTTATCACCTGAGAAGCTTCTTCAATCTCTCAAAGGTTCATCACCAGCAGTTGGGTCTGGCAGGAAGAATTTCCT
>NC_077227.1:753075634-753082319 GCF_027887165.1 Monodelphis domestica | reverse complement strand
TTTGGTATACAGACATAGTAGTGGTATTGCTGGATCAAAGGGTATGCATTCTTTTAAAGCCCTTTGGACACAATTCCAAATTGCCTTTCAGAATGTTTAGATTACTTCACAACTCCACCAGCAATGCATTAATGTCCCAATTTTGCCACAATCCCCCAATATTTATCACTTTCTTTTGCTGCCATATTGCCCAATTTGCTACATGTAAGGTGGCATTTCAGAATTGTTTTGATTTGCATTTCTCTAATCAGGAGAGATTTAGAACACTTTTTCATATGATTTTTCATAGTTTTGATTGCTTCATCTGAAAACTGCCTATTCATATGCCTTGATCATTTGTCAGTTGGGGAATGGCTTGATTTCTTGTAAATTTGATTTAGTTCCTTATATATTTGAGAAATTTTATCTTATCAGAGAATTTTGTTACAAAAGTCTTTTCCAGTTTGTTGCTTCCCTTCTAATTTTTGTTGCATTGGCTTTGTTCGTACAAAATCTTTTTAATTTAATGCAATCAAAATTATTCATTTTTCATCTTGTAATATCCTCTATCTCTTGCTTGGTCTCAAGTTCTTCCCTCCCCATAGATCTGACAGATAGCTATTCTACATTTACCTAATTAATTTACTTACAATATCACTCTTTATATTTAAGTTATATACCCATTTTGAACTTATCTTGGTTTGGGGTGTGAGATATTGATCTAAACCCAATTCTTGCCATATTATTTTCCAATTTCCCCAGCAGTTTTTGTCAAATAGTGAGTTCTCCCAAAAGCTGGGACCTTTGGGTTTATTGAAAACTAGATTTCTGAGGTTCTTTAACCATAGTCTATTCCATTGATCCATCCTTCTATCTCTTAGCCAGTACCACATTGTTTCAAAGATCACTGCTTTATAAAACAGTTTAAGATCTGGTTCTGCTAGGCCACCATCCTTTACATTGTTTTTTTCCCATTAGTTCCCTTGATATTCTTGACCTTTTATTCTTCCAGATGAACTTTGTTATTATTTTTTCTAATTCTAAAAAAAACTATTGTTTTTGATGTTTCTCTATGAAACTCTTTTTTCTTGGTTCTCCTCTGATTAGTTTCAGTCAGTCAGTCAATAGTCCATCAACAAGCACTCACTATGTGCCATCCTCCTTTGGTAATCATTCATCCTGGATCTTATGAAGGGGTGATTCTCAGAGTTCTGTCCTCGGACTTCTTCCTTTTTCTTTCTTTTTGTTCCTAATGAACTCATGGTCCAGTTGATTCCCAAGGTTATGTTTCTAGCTCCCTCTTTTGCTGAATTTCAGGCCTCATCTCTAAACCCACCAGCTGTCTGGGTACCACAAATTCAACACCTACACAATAGAAGTTGTATTCTTTTCCCCAATCAATCCTTCCTCATTTCCCTATTGCTATTGATTAGATCGCCATCCTTCCATTCATCCAGAATCCTTCGTTTTTCCTAACACAGTTGCTCAATGAAATGTTGTCTTATCACTTCTGTCTTTACACACTGTCTCACACATCTGTCCTTTTCTCTCTACTCACACAACCACATTAGTTCAAGCCTTCATCATCTTTCACTTAGATATTGTGATTGCCTCCTAATTAATCTCTCATGTAGCTGCCAAGATACAAAGGGCCATATTGGGTGGGACTCTGGACCTGGAATCCAGAAAGACCCAAGTTCAAATCTGTCCTTAGACATTTACTAGACTGTGACCCTGGGCAAGTCACTCTACTGTTGTCTGACTTAATTTCTTCATCTATAAAAAGAAAAGAATAATGGCATCTGTCTCCCAGCATTGCTGTGAGGATTAGAAGACATTTGTAAAGCTTTTCCTAAACAGCAAAGCACAATATTAATGCTATTTTCTCCCTCAAGTATTGTGTTGTCTAGGAAGATAGAGCCTTTGTAGAGAATCAGAACCTGTGGGTTTCAATCTAGCTCTGCGATCTTATACAAGTTATTTCTCTCAGTTTCCTCATCTACAAAATGAGGGGGTTAGTTTGGGTTACTTATTAAGGTCTCTTCCAGCTCTTAATCTATGGCCCTATGACCCTAAAGTTTCAGTGGCTCCCTATGGACTCTAGAATAGAATTTAAATTCCTATTTTTGGCACTCAAAACTCTTCAAGGTCAGCTCTACCTACTCTTTCTTGCCTGATTTTATATTACTTCTCCTAAGACATTGTGTGTTCCAGCCACACTGTCACAGGACCCCTGTTCTACCTCCCCCCATCACTTTGTACTGGCTCTCTCTCCTAACTGGAATGAACTCAGTTGTCTTTCCACATCTTCTCTTCTTGTCAATACCCCACTTATTGTTTATTTATCCAGGTGCATTTTCTCTCTCTCCTTTGGGATGAAAGCTCCTTGAGCAAAGGGATTCTCTCACTTTTTGGCTCTGTCAAGCACCAGAAACAACTCCTGGCACAGGAGCAAGTCATAGCAAATTCTTCTTGAATTGAATGATCGCATTCACATCCTATTCCTCAAAATAGACTACAAGATTGTGAAAGGAAGGGATCATATCTCAGACTTCTCTTCCCCTCTCCCCATGCCCCAAGCAGATAGAGATGAACTTTTCTGAGGTCTGCTTGACTTGTTCTAGTGACATGGGAATCGACTTGGGAATTTTGTAAAAGACGTATTACCAGCATTATCATTTGGGAAGCTTTTGAAAACAGGAACATCTTGGATCCCCCAGGATCTATTGTAATTTTTTATATATCTTTTTATCTATTTCTGTTTCTAGCTAGGTCTGAATCTAAATCTATTTCTGTGTCTACATCATCTCTAATACTATCTCTATCATTCATCTATCTTTATGTCTTTATCATCTGCATCCATATCATATCACATAATTTCCATTTATCTTTGTCTCTCTGTCTCTCACTCTCTCTTTCCATCCATCTACCTCTTTATGTGCTATCTTCCATTCCATTCTATCCAGTTGGAAGGTAAGTTCCTCAAGGGTAGGGACTGTTGCATTTTTTCCCTTTGGTTTGCGTTCTCAGAACTCAAAACAGTGCTGGCACATAGCCAGTTTTTGAATGCCATTATTGACCTAGTGATACATTAAATAGAGATAGTCAGCCATGTAAAAATGAAAGAAAAAACCACTCTTATTCTGTGCATGGGAGGAGGGATTGGTGGAAGTGCATTTTTTGTGTACTTCTTCATATGCAATTCTTCTCAGCAGTCCAAACCATTCAGTGCTTCTTTCTGCCTCCCGTCTTGTGTATGGATGGCAATATTTCCCCTCAGCTTCTCCTCTGGCCCTCCACTTGGGTGTGACTTTTTCTCTAGTCCCTCCCTGGGTAGGGCTACCTCCCAGGGAAGGATTTCCCCAGGTCATTCACAAGTCATTCCCCAACGATGTTGCTAAGTTCATTTTTCTCCTCTCTAGGACAAATCCATATTTCCTTCTTCTGCTTTTTAGAAACTACCAAGCAACGAATCAATAATTCTCTCTTCTATCTTGCTCTGAGCTCCCATGTTGACAAGGTCCTACTAGTTATAAAAACCTATCTACTCCAGAGAAAGAGCTGATAAATAGAAACAAGCAAGACATCATTTTATATATACATACATATCTTTGTGCCAAATGATGCCTTCCCTAGTGTGGGGAGGACAGGAAGGACAGGAGATACCTGGGAATGTTAATGGACCAAACAAATTAATTAATTACAAAAATCTGTCTTCCTCCCCATTGATTATTATACTACATTGTTGCCTCTCCCTGTGCCCCACTGCATAAGGACACATACAAAGATGATCAATTTTTGACCTTATCTCAGAGGAACAATGAAACAGAAACAAACTCTGTAAACAAGAATCAGGGAACACATTCATTTCTCTCTTCCCAGAGAAAGGGAGAGAGTGGGAGTGAAGCTAAGTGAAAGTGGGAAGGTCCACATTCACTGATTCTCTTTATATCTATTCTATTTGGCTGCCTTATAGCTCAGTGATCATCTTTGTCTTTGTGCCTGAGCATTCATGGCAGATCGGGGTGGTGGTGGTAGTGGTTTCAGTGGCTGCAGCAGCATGATGGAAGTCTCTTGTTTGGGGTTCCCAACCAGCTTATCACAGTGTCCTTCATCCTCTTCCCTTTGATATGATTGTCCTGTCTGAGTTACTCAGTCCATCTGACTGATACACTTGCCTTAAGTTTCATCTTTGCCCGAGTGTTCTCCTTTTTTTAGGCTGAGCCAGCAGCCAACTTTTCACTCACAATCTCATGAGGTCGTTGGTAGTGCAGTAAGTTGAGTGCTGAGTCTAGAGCCAGAAAGTCCTTAGTTCATTTCTGATTGCAGACACTGATTAGCTGCATGACCCTGGGAAAGTCACTTAACCTCTATTTACTTCAATTTCTTCACCTATAAAATGAGGGTAGTACTAATACCCATCTCCTAGAGTTATTGTGAGAATCAAATGAGATAATGTTTGTAAAGGAGTTCCAATTAAAATGATTTTGAGAGAATGACTTTTGGGTAAGAAAAAGTTTACTGACTATGTCAGGTCTATTGGTTAGGCCAAGATCATAACGCGGTATAGGTCTCCATGGCTTTCTTGAGATCCAGGGTGATCCAAGCTGCGTCAGGCAGCCTAATAAATAGATTTTTAGGATCTCATTCCTCAGGCCTTCCTCTGACCATCCCAAGACATCTTTAATTGGTGATGACTGATTAAGATGTAGTCCATGAACCTATCCACCCCTCCCCATGCTTATAGGTGGACAGTTCACCTATGTAGGAAAAGGACCATTCCCAGAGCCTCAGATTCAGAATTCTAGGATTCTTCAACCTTCAAATCTCACCTTTCTCAATTAATTTTCATATAACCTTAGGTTAAGTCTCTTTACCTCCACAGGCCTCAGTGGCTTTGGGTTAAAAAAAAAAAAGAAAAGATTGGACTAAATGGCCAAGTCCCCTTTCAGCACTAGATTGTCTGATTTTATGACCCAGAAAGGAAGAGGGCAAATAGTCCTCCTTGTTCACATCCTAACAGTGATCCCAAGTTACCTTTTCAGGGCCGTGTCCTCCTTTCCCAGGAAGGATGGTGACATGTACTCACCAGGGCATATTGTCCTATATTGGTAAATGTGCTGGGGCAGTGATGTCAGAAAGTATGGGCTCTCTGTTTCCAGCTCTCTGGAGGCATGAGGCTTACACACACTTCTATAGAGGATGATCACCAGGGAATAAGGGAGAGAACACTCCTAGAGAAAGTCTGGCCCAAGAGAGGACTGAGCAGAGTGAATGAAATGAAGTGTTAAGCCAACCAATCCGAGGGGCCAGGGGAAATGTAGCATCAGGCACAAAGGCAGGGAGGTGAGTGCAGAGTCGGTAATAGAGACCCTGCTGAGGGAGGAAGCCAGGGGAATTATCACCCACAATACTCTCTTAGGGATTGGACACTGGGGTTCTCGCTTCACTTTGTTGCATCCAACTGATGAGATATGGGGTACAAATCCCAGGATCTCAGAGCTGGGAGAGACATCAACAACCACTTATTCCTTTCCATTCTTGGACACACACACACAACACACACACAAAGAACCCTCCATGAAATACCCAACAAGTAGCCACCGAGCCTCGACTTGAAAGTCTGCTATGAGAGGCAACCTGCTATTTCTCAAGGCATCTCACTATTTTTGTAGCACTATAATGACAAGAAATAGAGCTCTAGTTGCCAGCTCTAACTGTATGGACAGCAGCTTTAATTGCTAGGAAGTTCCCTCCCCCTCCCCCCCCACCTGACATGAAGCCAAAATTTGCCCCTTTGTAACTTCTATTACTTGGTCCTGCTTCTGCCCTTTGGGGACAAGCAGAACAAGGCTAATCCCTCTTCCATCTATTTGAAGGGTTTAAAACCACTCAAGAGGGAAGAGAATTATTTAGCTTGGCCTCTGGGAATGTAACAAGGAATAATGGGATGAAAATGAGTCAGACAAAAAGTTAGTCTGAATATCTGGGGAAAAAAGGATTCCTAATAATGAGATTTGTTTCAAAGGCAGATGAGTCTGCCTAGAGCCAAGCAGCCTTCTGCTTAGGCCATTAATTGGGCCAGAGGCAGGATTGGTATGGACCCTGTAAGAAACCAATTCCTGTGGGTATCTGGAGATTGGCTACATTGGGGGTACCCCCCATCCCTTCCTTCTTCCCAAGCACATAATCATTAGCAGAGGAAGGAAGGTATAATGTGTCTGAGCATCGGAACCCTGACAACACTTTTCCTCTCTAATAATTTTTTATTTTTATTTTTTATTGGAATGGGAACCTAGAAAGATCTAGAACTTCATCATTCTTCAACATTTCATTAGATTCTACTATAAGCAAAATATTTCCTGTTGAGAAGGGATATATGGTGTCTGTAAAGCTCATAAATAGAAAGAAAAGGAAAAAAAGAAGAAACAAGAGGAAAGGAACCAAGAGGAGAGGGTGGGATATGAGAAAAGATAATGAAACTGTTCGTGATCTCAAGGACTTTACAGTTTAGTTAAAACTCCCTTGGAATAACCCAAGAAAGAAGTGTTTGACACACTAAAGCACTCATTGGGCTGACCTGTGGATTCCAAGAGGGAAAAGACTGATAGTTTCCCCCTTTTCTCTGGTACTTAGTGCACACAGTAGGTGCTCAATAAATATCCTTATAGGGGTTGAAAGAGTTGCAAATCATAGAATGACAAAG